>NW_020954591.1:2521530-2652116 GCF_900497805.2 Vombatus ursinus
AAGGAAGGAAGGAAGGAAGGAAGGAAGGAAGGAAGGAAGGAAGGAAGGAAGAATTTAAGTTATAAGTAAAATGAAAGAAAACAGGTAATCACCAAATGGTTTTGTACCAAAATATAGATTTTTTTTAAAGTTGTATGCATATATGTACATTTATAT
This sequence comes from Vombatus ursinus, assembly GCF_900497805.2. Classification (NCBI taxonomy): domain Eukaryota; kingdom Metazoa; phylum Chordata; class Mammalia; order Diprotodontia; family Vombatidae; genus Vombatus; species Vombatus ursinus. The sequence goes on from NW_020954591.1 coordinate 2,521,687, forward strand.
TTTTGGTTTGTTTGGGAAGGGTTGTATTTTTTTTACATGTGCATGTATACTACCAAATAAAAAAGAAGTGATAAGATATCCATGTAAATCTCCTCATTCTTTAGCTGAGTCCATTTCTCTCTAAAGCTTTCCTCCTGTATAAATGCCAATTGAAACTTCTTAGACAGTGCTCAATTCAAAAGATGTCAAGGTTTTGATTAAAGAAAAGTCGTTTTGTGTTTGGTGCCTAAGGTCAAGTACCCACAGCTCTAGTTTTGTAACCTAATTAAAACACACACACACACACACACACACACACACACACACACACACGCCCACCTCTGTTCCATAGTTCTGCCCCTGGAAACCAAACTAAAGAAAATTGTGTTTAGCTGGCCTGGGACAATAACGTTACAAATACTCAAAGTTTATAATGGATTTCTTATAATGGATCAGTAAAATGTATTTTTTTTTTAAATGAGAGTTATATTTTGCTAACCTATCTGGACCTCAGTTCCCTAATATATAAAATGATGGGGTTTAATTAAATGACCTCTAAGTTTCTTTTTAGCTCTGTCTACAATTTTATGGTGTTATCATACTTCCATTTCCAGCTAGGTATTGACACAGTGGAAAATTTAGATAGCTCAAAAGAACTACCCCACCACCTCTGGACATAGCTGGAGGGCAAATATGCTTGACAACACTGAAACCAACCTTGTAAATAGCAACTACTTGTATTTATACCAAGTCAATGAAATATAAATGCCATCTTCTCCCCTATGCATACATCTATTCATGTCATTTGTATTTGTTTACTTAATGAGGTGTCTGGAGGCCTCTACTGGTGATTACGAAAATATCACAGTGGAATATTAAAATCTTGAAATGCCCTCGAGCAAGCAAGCATTCCTTAAATGCCTGCAGAATCTGAGTTTCTGAAACTCTGTTTCTACAGCATTTTGACTCTTAGTCAGCAACTGTAAACCATGGTGTAGTGATTTTAATTGTCTCCTGACATCACCCTTTCTAAGCACACCAGATCAAAGGATACCTTGAATTTTACTTCTCTGAGCAGATGCCATCTTTGCTGTCCATCACGACTGCACAAACTTATCACTTTGAAAATTATTTTTTCACCCTCTGTCAGCTTGCATCACATCTGAACTCTCCCTTCCCAGAGGACTAGGGCAGCCTTTTCCATCAAACCAGCTGTTTGCTTTTCTCAGTAATGACAAAACAACCATGTTATAAGTGAACGGTGGCCACTTCAGATGGGGAGAAATCGGCTTCTGTTCCAAATCTGCTTTGTTTCCAGTATCCCACAACTGCCAGAGAAATAAAACACAGTCAGAAGCTGCTGGCAGGAGATGTGGGTGAAGGACAATAAATAAAAAATGTGGGACAGGCAGAGAAAGGAGAGATTATAAAATTATTTCACAACACACGAGAATAAAAGAAGCCCCTAGAAATGCCCCCAGACAATACCAAGAATGTGCACTCTATCTTCCCACAAGTAACTTGCTCATGAAATCCTTTGCAAGCCTCGAAATTCACAAACTCAGCTCTCGCCTTCACAGGCTAGAAGGGAAAACTAGAAGGGGTTGCGGATGACCACAGGAAGAAAGAAGATAGGAAAGAAGAAGGAGGAAAGAAAGAGAGGGGGAAACATGGAGTATAAAAAGGAAAAAAATAGTATTAATAAATTGAAAGAGAGACAAGAGGGGGAAGAATGAAAGAAGGGGAAGAATAAAGGAAAGGAAGAGAAAATAAGAGGCAGGAACATGTACTGTTTCTGAAAAAGTATTGCAACAGGAAAAAAAAAAACGTCATGTAGTCATTTGCCCTTGCAACACTGGTATCAGTTAGAACTTGCAAGATTTAGTCTTTGCATGTGGTGTCCCCTGGGAGAATGGCTATTAGATTTTATTGGTATTAACTAAGAATCTGAGGTGCTGGAAAAAAAGGATCAGAAAAGAAAGACTCAAAGAGATCCTTAGTCTAATAAGTTATACCAAACAATTAAGTCATTAGCATGGAGGAAAAGGGGGCCAACCACACAAGGAAGACAAGTTGACATCTGGTTCCATTTTTTTCATTGAATTCTGCCAAGCCCACCCACAATCTCTGATCATGAAGAAGGTGAGAGGTAATAAAATTGAAGCCCTCAAGACAGTTATGAAGTGGTCCTTGATTATTTTTTTAAAATACAGAGGATCAAATGAAATCTTCTTGAAGTATAAGGAATGCAAGAGTCTATCCATCAAAGTCAGCTTAGCTGGGATCTATGGGGACATGAAAGGGATTTGTTTAAGTTACTGAGATGAGGTTGGGGTCAGTTCTTACTGTTTCCCAGAGCAGTTCACTGTGTGCTAATTTTATTTTCTCTTTACAAATACCCATAGATGGGCTTTGACCTATTTGTGGACTAAGGTTACATGTGGAAGTTTTATATTGCAATTAATTATGAGAGAAGAAAGCTGAGGTGTCATTTACTTTCCTGAAGTCAGGGCTAGTAGATTTGTTAATGCATTAAAATAGTGATGGTGGTGATCATTCATTTCCTCTTCATTTACGTGTTAGTCGTATAATGGCATTATTATCATTTATTAACACTAATGATGTGACACACGTGTTCATAAGAAGTCTTCACAGCATGTTAAGTGTTATCATGAATTATGATGATATGGGGTAGAGTGCCCAGAGAGAATCTTGCTGAAAGAGCACAACCAGGAGATAAGCTGGACAATCACTCCAAAGGTGCTCTGGCCAAGTCAGAGAATGTCCGAGCAGCAGCAAGTGTATTCAAGAGTGGTGGCCAATGTTAACTTCTTCCACTTACCACTTCCATACCCTGGGAAATTACTACATACATATCTATGGAAAATTACTAGATGAATGTGTGTGAGTGTCTGTCTGTCTGTGAAGGAGGGGGGAGATGGGAGACAGAGGGAGGGAGAGAGGAGGGAAGAGAAAGACAGAGACAGAGATAAAGAAATAGGCAGAGAGAGAGAGAGAGAGAGAGAGAGAAATGTATCTTAGAAGGAGCTCCAGCTTTAATCAGCATCAGAGAATTCATGGGATATGGTGTGGTGGCTAGAGAGCCTGTCTCAAAGCCAGGATACCTAGATTCAAGTCCTGACTCTAACACATAATGAAGATTTGATCCTGGGCAAGTTAATTAGTTACTCAATGCTCTAGACTAAGTTGCAGAGAAGTTGGTGTTGGGAGAGCCTTCATCTAGGGGTTCCCTATAATTTGGCACAGTGAATAGAGCTCCCAGCCTGGAGTCAGAAAAATTCATCCTCCTGAGTTCAAATTCAGCCTCAGACACATACTAGTTCTGTAACCCTGGGCAAGTCATTTAACCCTGTTTGCCTCAGTTCCCTCGTCTGTAAAATGAACTGGAGAAGGAAATGGTAAACTATTCCATCTCTGCCAAGAAAACTCCAAATGGGGTCACAAAGAGTCACACATGACTGAACAACAACAACAACAGTACTTGTAAAGTCACAGGTCAAGTCTCTATCCCTTTTAATATTCAGGTTTTGTATAAATTTTTAATTATTCCTGAGGCTATGGTAATTACATTAATTACATATTTGGGTATTTTCTCTTCTAATAGCTCTTCCCTATAACTACTTTTACTTTTCCCTGATTTACTATATTCACGGCCTTTCTCTCCTACCAAAACATTCCCATATGTGTACACACACACACACACACACACACACACACACACACACACGTTTTCCACATTTTCTTTTCTAGGAATCTGGACCTGCAATTTCTTGAGTATAGAGAATTCTCAGTGAGAAAAGTCCCTTCACTGATGCAGAATAACAAAGTATCTCTAATCTTAGAAAACTGCCTGAGGCACTGAGGGGTTAAGTGACTTTCTAAGGAAACATTGCATATTTCAGAGGCAAGACCAGAATCCAAATCACAAAACACTTCCCCACCTGGCATTCCTTTTTTCCTCCTTTGCTTTTATCTAACCCTAATTATCTTTCAAGGCCTAGCTGAAGTCTCACCTCTTGTACAAAAAACAAAACAAAATAAAACAAAAACCCACCTTCAGTGATTTTGTACCTCATACTGATTCTCCTTTCTCAACTGCTATTGGGCATACAGAACATGGAGGCATATAGAGAGTGTAAGGACAAAATTAGCAATGTTTTATTACTCACTTTTGCATTTAGTTTGTCTCTGATTATTTTATTTGTATTAGCTACAGTCATCCCTTCAATATCCTGGGGGTTGGGGGACAAGGCACCCCTGAGATTTGAAAAATCCGCGTAAAATTTTTTGGCCCTCCTTTTGTACCAGAAAAGTCTGAATTATTATGGCATTAAAAGATAAAATATGTTAATCTTATATAATACTATACATACATTTCTTGAATTTCTGAGTTTCTAAATGTTTCTGTGTGGTCTGCAACTTCTTCAAAACTCCCTAAAAATTCCCATTTAATTTCTTACACTGACCAGCAATATAGTGAAACCACAATGTGGAAGAGATAACTGTATTTCTCCATAATTGGTTCGCAAGCTCAAAGGCCCATGTAGCAGGTTTCTTTTCCCTGACAGTGCTAGTAATACTTCTACCTTTGTGATGAGGGGGAAATCTCTTAACCTCTCTGGGCCTCAGTATCCATATCGGTCAAATTAAGAGATTGGGTAGATGGCCTCTAAGGTCCCTTCCAGCTCTAAATCTATGATGACATAATCTCGATTACTTGATTACGTGCTCCAGAGTCCAGGGAAGAATGTTTAGTGATGTAGTTACTTTCCAGCTTACCCCAACCTTCAAGGGAACAGGCAAGCAGTATTCCTACCCCTGTGACCACAACAATAACAATGACCACTTAAATGTAATAAGAACTTCATTTTTCCTAGTTGTCCCCTTCTCTTGTGTGACTGGACCTCTTCTTCCTGATCTTGTCCAGGAGATCAAATGATGTAGTCATGCCTGGACACTGTGTTAGTTGTAGTTTTCTAGCTGATAGAGATTCTGTTAAAAAGGGCTTCCATAAGCCTCTGTCCTTCTAGAACCTGTTTTCTCCAACAATAACTATGGATTCTTGTTCTTGAGGATGTTGGCAAACTTACCCCTCTCTTTGGCTCCTTTCCATCCCCCCCCCATATACATTCCCAACGAATTCCCTAAGGTGACCTAAAAAGAATTTTAAATATTCCTCACCTTAGACCCACTGATTCTGGCCTATGGAAGTTGTATACTTGCACCCTGTTTCTTTAGATAAGAAAATCCTTTCCTGTGTTACCCCAAAAGATTTGTTTCCCTAAGCCTTGGAAGTCTGGAAAAACCTTATAGTTTCTTCCTTAACCTTTCTGGGGATCTCAATATTCCAGCCAAAGGAGCTTCATTTACATCCTTGTCTTCATCTTCGACCCTCTCCCTTTCCTTCTCCCTCCACCTATCTCTCTCTATCTATCTGTCTGTCTTTCGGTCTGTCTGTCTGTCTGTCTCTGTCTCCCAGTCTGTCTCCCCAGCTAATTTAGCACTTGTACACCATCATCTGTATAAAGGTCATGTAGCCTGGGAGTAGGAGGCCTACATGGCCCTCTTCCTAGCATATTTCATCTGAAACTCATTCTTTTCTTACTATGACCCTGAATCTCAGCACTCTCTTGGCTTTCAGGGGACTCATTGGCAGGGCTGAGGCAAGACATAAACAACATATTCCTGACCCAGCTGCTTGCTCCAAACATCTCCCTGTGCATCTTTCATGATTTACTCTGAAGTGGGGTATCTCGTCTTTATTCTCTTATACATTCATTCTCTAAATGGGACATCTTTTCTTCTATTCTCTAGGATTCACAATAGGAATATACATATATATGCATATGCATGTGTATGTGAGTGTATACATATACACATTGTGTGTATATATATATATATATATATATGCATCCATATATATTATGCAATAAATCACAGCTTAAAATTCCCTCCACAAATGGGAGCAGGGTTACAGGGAGCAAAATGGTGTTACTGTATATTGGATAGTTTTTTAAAGATGATAGCTCAAGTCTCCCTAGGTTAATGAATCTAGTGAACCCTGGTTCCATAATTAGTACTGCAGTGGGATTTTAATGCTCTTTCCTTTATTTTATTACCCCTTGTGGCAGGGTTTATTAGATAATTAAACGAGAGCAAGAAAAAATTTCGATAAAATCTCCTCTTTCCAATTGCTCTTTACATCTTTTACTATGACCTTTTCCTTTGCCCATCCTGATTTCTTTTCACCCTAAATCTAAATCTTATATCTTATAACTGATTTTATCAACCCAGTGCCTATTCACCATGTTGAGCTTAAATGAATGGGTGACTGCGGACTGGCAGATGCAACCAAATAAAACACTAAAAGTTGTATCCCTGACTTCTTTTTCATAAATCAAGGTCAGAATGTGTTCCACAAATTTATTTCATGAGGTAAATCTTATTCAAATTATTAAGTCTTCCTGATATCAGGAGCATTTCAGAACTCAATAGATCTTTGATATGTTAACAGAGAGTAGAAATGGAAAAGAGACATTAAGAGACAGCACAGCTTCCAAATGAGATGATGAGATCAGAGAAGAGCTGCAACTAAATGAATAATGTCCGTGGGGGAATGGCCTTTCAGGTGACATAGACATTTATATCAGTGATGTCAGAGTAGCTAATCATGGAGAAGATATCCATGGATTAGGGGAGAGAACCGAATATGTAATATTAAAATAGGAAGATTAATTTGCTGTTTACTAAGTGAGGTTATGCCTAATTCTGATTTGTAGAACCCCAACTTCAAAAGTCTATTGATCCAACTCCCTTGCCTAGGCAAGGTTGCACTTAAAATAGTAAGTAAATACTTATTCTTTTTGGAATGATAATTAGAGAACAAAATTCCAAAGTTTCATTTAGTAACTAGTTCCAACATGTAACAAATTCAATCTAGGAAAGTTCTTCTTTCTAGCTACCTTAAAATCACTTATGATCTAATTCCATTTCTTCTTGCTTATTGAAGATGAAAAGCCAGTCACTGACCTTAGTAGTCATGATCCTTTTTTGCTTGAGGACTTTGAAGGATCATTTCTCATTGTTTGAAAGAGGCGAAAATACCAAAAGACTTTTAAAATGGATGTTATTTCTATCAACCCACATGCTTATTTTCCCATTTCTACAAAATATGAGAATAATTTATACCTGTATTAAGGGTATCCTTGATGAAAATTTGTAAGAGGAATAGGAGGTATTTACAAATGATTTCCTATAGTAGACAATCTCTTTACAGATGCACCACTGTTTGAAAAGTATAGAAAACACAAGATTCCATGCATTTTTTTAAATTAGAACTAATATTATTTGAGTCAGTAAAGAAAAATGTAGCTGTGGAGATTCTTTTCTGACAAGTTGTCTTCTTGGCAAATTTTAAGATTATCAATGATTCTTTAATACATCCAACAAAAGACCTAACTTTGCTTAACCATCCTCTGATTAATATCAAGTGAGGCATATGTAAAACAAACTATCTGCTCTGTCTGAAGAAACTCAGGATCATGAGATCTGCTCTGGAATTCAAATTGAAAAGGAGTTTCTTATAGGTGGAAAGATCCTCAAAACATTCCTGCTCATAGGGTCATTGTATATTAAGCTCTAGAATATTACTGAGGCTCCTAAATGAGTTCCACAATAATTCAAAAGAGTTTGTTTTAACTCTACAAACAGGAAAAGCTAAGTGGACAAAAAAATGAATATTGTCCTAAATGTCCACATGCATTGGATAAATGAACCTTAAAGATTATCTATCAGCATATATATTTTGAGTAGACATTGAATTGCAAAGGAATGATGAATTGGGCTCAGAATTAAAATTGCCCGGTACTTTAACTGTCCCTAATATTCTCCCTGGAAAAAAAAAAATCCCAATCTTCACAACATGAATATTCTTTTGGTAATCTTATATAGCTATCAATCATGGAATGCAACAAACTCTGAATAATCAAAGCTGTTCATCACCAAAAGAGCAATGGAGAGTCACATGGTGAAAATAATCTTCAGCTTATTGCTAGAAGTGGCATAAAAGAAAAGTATGAACAACAACAAAAAAGGAACGGGTCATGTAGCAAAAATGAAAGAAAACAGATGCATGGTCAGTTTAGTGCCTTGGTACACATTAAGGTCAAGAGATCTAGAGGAAGGTCTCAACATGTTGGGAAAACCCATTCTGGATGACTTACGGGAAGATGTAAACAAGAAGCACTCAAGGGGAGGTGTAGATGTATTGCATCCTGAACTGCTAGAGGGAGTACCTACATGAGTAAGATCTTGAAATCATTGAAGCATTCAAGAATTATTTGAAGACTTTTATTGATTATCTATTCTTTTGCATGACTCAGGTGGCCCTAAATTAACTGAAGTCAGTTAAAGAAATGGTAACAAACTTAAATAAATTCTCATCTGAAGCTTTTTATATTGCACACTTTTTCATATGTTTTCAGTGGTCCCTCCTCACCTCAAACATCAATAAAGCACTTGTTTGTGACACTAAGTTAAGAGTTAACTTAAGAATTAAAAAGAAATCTAGTAAAGGCAATATTATTTTGTTTGTGGCTCAAATAAACTGCTTAGACTTCCCTTCTTAAAAGAGGCAAGATATAGTTCAATGTTAGTAAAATTTAATTACATTCATTTTTATGGCCATCTTAAATCAAACTGTTGTGATCCAACCATATACTAATGTATTCTTGACCTCAGAGTTAATTACTAAGCATCATGAGTTTTAATTATTGTTAGTGTGGTGGCAATATATAAAAAGACAACGTGCTACAATAAGAAACAGAAGCAAAGTTTCTGGGAACTAAGGTAGGCCAAAAAGGCTGGGTGAAAGGAAAACAAGATATGCTCAAAGAAGTCATATTCTACATGGCAATTACTCTAAGGTAGCCATTTATTTTATTTTATTATAGTGGAAAACTATTGATTATGTGGCATGTTAGCTTGCTATAATTTAGGTGATCCCAGTTTTGTTGACAACATCCAAACCATTATAGGTTTGGACAAGTCTCACTTAGACCTATGGATAGATAGAATGCCAGGCCTGTAGTCAGGAAGACTCATCTTTTTGAGTTCAAATCCAGCCTCAGATACTTACAAGTTGTGTGACCCTGGGCAATCCACTTAACCCTTTTTGCTCCAGTTTTCTCATCTGTAAAATGAACTGGAGAAGGAAAAGGCAAATCACTCCAGTATCTTTGCCAAGAAAACTCCACTAAGAGTTGTACATGACTGAAAATGGCTAAACTAAACACATAGACCTCTCCATTAAGTCAGATTTACTTGCTGATCTTAGCCATATTTTTGTCAGTTTCTTTATAGTCTGTTTAAGCCAGTGCTTATTGGCCTTGACATTCACAATTAATATCTTCTTCATGTTGACTCAGGAGGAGACTGATAATCACATAGTGATCAAGCTTGTTCCTCTTTAAGGATCCTTTTTTTGAGAAGGCTTAAACATGGCAATCTACGGAGCCATGATTTTTTGTTTGTTTAGTTTTGTTTGATTGTCACTGAAAGTAGGGAATGTTTCAATTGTCTTCCTTTTCTGGCTATGAATAGCCATCAATATAGTCTTCTTGGTCTTTAGAACATCAACTTGTCTTTTGTCTTGGAGGCAACAACTTCCTCCTTGGCTGTTGGTACTATTTTGGAAGACAGACATTTTACTATGATTTAGATGAAATATTTTTACACTCTTGTACTTTCATAATCTTTTACCAATTCAAAACCAAGAGAATCAATCCTATCATTCATGGTCAATAGATAAAGCAGAATTTGAAGATTTGATTACAATAAAGAAAGAATAAAAATCCCTATCTGAAATATTTATTTTTTAACGTCCTATGAAAGTGTGATGCCCCTTCTCTCCTCTATTTTTACTTGTACTAGCAGATTGTGATACCATAGGGCCAGCTATTACTCCTACTTAGCATTCTAGGGTTAATCCTGAGGGCTCAGATTTCTAGACTACTGTAGCCCACAGTTCCCCACTTGTATGATTCCCATTTTCTTCTCAGCTAGTAGCCTCAATTATCTTTTTTAGAAAAGGGTATATACTGAGAAGGTATAGAAAGAACAGTAATTATAGAAAACATGCCACTCCTTCCCCCCATATCTGTCTGAATGTTTCCTTTATCTTCAGCTATCATTGCTCCATCAGACTCCTTCATTCAAGGCTGAAGTTCTTCCATCACTAGACTGATTTGTCACAAGACCGTCAAACTGCCAAAACTTCTCCAACTACTTAAATCCACCAGAGGCATGGTTACCATTCTCAGTCAATTACATCATTCCCTTATAGAACCAAAGTGTATGCATTATAATAGAATAAGAGGAGAGAAATCTGACTTTCAAACTTTTCATTCCATTGAAACTGTTCTCTCCAAAGTTACCCGTGATCCCTTAGCCACTGAATGCAATGGCCTTCTCTAAATCTTCATTCTCCTTGACCTCTCTGCAAGCTTTGCCATTGTTAATCATCCTCTCCTCCTTGCTACTCTCATCTTTCTAGGTTTTCAGGACACCATTCTCTCTTGTTTCTCCTTCTTAGTTTCCTTTGATGGATCTTCAGCCAGATCATGTCCTTTAACCATAAATGTCCTGCAGCATTCTGTCCTGGGCCCTCTTCTCTTCTCTTCTCTTCTCTTTTCTTCTCTTCTCTATTGCTTCACTTGGTGACCTCATCAGCTCCCATGCATTTAATTACCATCTCTATGTTGATGATTCTCAAATTTACCTTTTCTGCCCCAGTCTCTCTGCTGACCTTCAGTCTCACATCTCCAACTGCCCTTCAGATATCTCAAATTGGATGTTCCATAGACATTTTAAACATGTCCCAAACAGAATTCATTATATTTTCACCTAAACCTCCCCCTCTCCTATCTTCCCATTATTGTAGAAGGCAACATCATCCTTTCAGTCCCTCAGGCTCACAACCTAGGAGTTATCCTCAATTCCTCACTGTCTCTCACTCCACATCTAATCTGTTGCCAATGCTTGCTGATGTAACCTTTAAATTATTTCTTAAATATACTACCCCCCTTTTCTCCTCTGACATTGCTACTCATCTGGTACAAGCCTGTATCACCTTCAGCCTGGGCTACTGATATGGCCTGTTAGTGGGTCTGCCTCCTTTAAGTCTTAAACTTCTCCAATTCATCCTCCATTTAAAGATTTTCCTAAAGCACAGGTCCAACCATATAATCCCCCTACTCAATAAACTCCAGTGGTACCCTATTGCCTCCAGGATCAAATACAAAATACTCTGTTTGGCATTCAAAGCCCTTCATAACCTAACCCTCTCCTACCTTTCTAGTCTTCTTACACCTTACTCTTTGCCAAAGTACTCTTTGATCTAGAGACACTGGCCTCTTGGCCATTCCATAAACAAGATATTCCATCTCTGGCTCTGGACATTTTCTCTGGCTATCTCCTATGCCTGGAACACTCTCCCTCCTCAACTTCGCTTATTGGCTTCCCTGGCTTCCTTTACATCTCAGGAAAAATCCCATCTTTTACAACAAGCCTTTTCCAATACCTCGTAATTTCAGCGTGTTCCTTCTGTTAATGATTTCCTATTTATCCTGTATATAGCATATTTGTATATATTTGTTTACTTGCTGTCTGCTCCATTAGATTGTGAGCTCGTTGAGGGCAGGGACTATCTTTTGCCTCATATAATAAATGTTTATTGATTGTTGATTAATTGGTAAAAGATATAAACTCATGTTGTCTACATATTTAAAGCTTCATCAAAAGTGATTACATACTATGATTATGGATATGACTGGATTAATGTGACTAATGGATCTCATTAAGTGGTTGCATTATTCAAATATAGGTTATTGAAATTTATAATAATATTTAAAATGCAGTAATTGATTCCAGCCCAATGGAAACATGCAATGAATTTTTTAAAATAAATTTCAACTGTTTATTAAAATAATATAGTAGCAAATGATAAAAAATGTATTTCTAGCTCATTTATTACAAAGCAATAATATAGTCATAGAATTAAATTTAAAAATTTAAATTTAAAAAAGTAAACATTTTTAAAAATTAAAGAATAAAAATATTATGGAACATACTGCCTAAAGAAAAGCCTATACTGATGTTATGATAAAAATCTTGTTACTGTCATCCAAAATATTTTGGTATCACAGACTGAACTGTTTTCTCTTTCTTTAAATCTTCATACAAACTCTGATAGATGCAAAGAGTTTTATCTACATCTAGGTCCATTTGAATGCTCACATGCTCACACAATCAACCAAATGTACTTGGATGACCAATCTTTGCAGTATGTTTCAATAGCTGGGCTAAAATAATGTGAAAAATCAGTCTTTGAAAACAGCTTTAGTCACCCATGCTTTCTTATTAAACTGCCAAAGACCTGGAAAGAATTGATGATTGTAGCCTCCCAGAGCACGAGGATTTTAAATGGATAAACAAGAATTCGTTTTAATTTAAAATCACCTTCTGTACAACCTCCCAGTAAAAGTGTTAGGCAATTCTTTGACAGTTTACACCCAGTTGGAGTTTTTTCTGTCTTAGAAATTAAAGTTTTGGAGGGCACCCCTTTCCAGAACGCACATGTTTCATCTACTTTAAAAAAATGTATTGATCAGTACATCAACCTTCTTCAACTATCGTTTAACAGCCACATCCTCATCTGTAATAACTGCCTCCCTAGTAATTTTAGTATTATGTAATTGAACTCAGTTTTTAAAGCAATTGAACAAACCAATGTATGCAGTAAAAGTCTTCACTACCCACTTCATTTCCATTATTTTTAACAATTTTAAATAAGCTTGAAGCTTTTGTCTTTCTTATTTAAATATTTCTTATTTATTTATTTTTCATCTCTTTTTCTTTTTTAAATTTTGATTTCCAGTTTCTCTCTCTCCGTCCTACCATTTGCCCACACACTGAGAAGGCAAACAATATATCAATTACACATGTGAAATCATGCAAAACATATTTCCATATAAAGCCATGTCACCAAAAAAAAAATAAAGTTAGAAAATTTTACTTCAATTTGCACTCAGAGTTGGTCACTTCTCTCTCTGGAGGTGGACAGCATGTTTTCATCATGAGTCCATTGGAACTGTCTTGGTTCATGGATTAGAGTAGCCAGGTCTTTTACAATAAATCATTATTACAACATTGCTGTTACTACGTACAATGATCTCTGGGTTCTTCTTCACTTTGTATTAGTTCATGCAGGTCTTACCATGGCTTTTCTGAAACCACCCACTTCATCATTTCCTACTGTATAAAAGTAGTCCACCACAATTGTATGCCACAACTTGTTCAGCCATTTCCCAATTGATGAGCATCCTCTCAATTTCCAATTTTTTGCCACCACAAAAAGAGCTGCTAGAAAAATTTTTTTCTTCAAATAGGACATTTTCCTTTTTCTTTGCTCTCTTTGGGATACAGACCTAGTAGTGGTTTTGCTGAATCAGTTTTGTTTCCAGATTGTTCTACAGAATGGTTGGACCAGTTCACCACTCCAACAACAATGTACCTATTTTCCCTCATCCCCTCTAGCATTTGTCATTTCTGATACATGTGAGGTGGTACTTCAAAGTTGATTCAAATTGTCTTTCTCTAATTAATAGTGATTTAGATAATTTTTTCATGTAACTATAGATAACTTTAATTTCTTCTTCTGAAAACTGCCTGTTTATTTCCTTTGACCATTTATCAATTAGGTAATGGCTCTTACTTTTATGAATTTGACTCCGTTCACTATATATTTGTAAAATGAGAGAAATCATTATCAGAGAAATTTGCTGTAATTTTTTTGTTAGTTTTACTTCACTGTCTATGGTACCTTTCAGCAAAGGGTAGGTTTCCTGATCATCTATTTCCATTTGGTCTAATTTTGATTTTGCTTTGTCTGAGATCATGATTGTCACCCCTACTTTCTTCACTTTAGCTGAAGCACAATAGACTCTGGTCCAACTCTTCATTTCAACTCTGTGTGTCTTTTTGTCCCAAGTGTGTCTCTTGTACACAACATACTGTTGGATTCTGGTTTCAAATCCTTTGCTATCTGCTTCCATTCTATGGATTAGTTCATCCCATTCACATTCATAATTGTGATCACTAACTGTGCTTTTACCTCCATCCCATTTTCCTCTGTTGATCCTTTTCTCTCTCTTTTTATCCTGTACCTCCTCCAAAGTCCGTCTTGCATCAAACCACTGCTTCCCCCAATCCACCTACCTTTAGTAACCCATACCATATATCTCTTAACCCCTTCCCCTCCATTCTCTCTGTTGAGCAAGATAGATTTCTATACCCAATTGTGTGATATATTTATTCTTCCTTCTTTGTTGATGTCAACTGCTTGTCAACTGTGCTGGGGTGGCCCGGCCTAGTCACTCCTGTTGTGCCAGAGTTCTGGGGCTGGCAGTTTGTCTGCTGCACTGGGGCTGGAGACCTCACAGTTGACCTGCTGTGCGACTGGGCTGCTGGGCCAGAAATGAGGGGCCTCAGTTGCTGATCTGTGCTGTGGTTAAGGGCCTCCCACTGGTTTGCCCAGACACTGACTGCACTGGGCTGCACTTCCGTTTTACCCAAGTAAGACAAACCTTTCCTGAAGTCCTTCCAAGCTGTCTTAAGCTGGAAAATTGTTTCACTCTTTTTGTGGATTCTATTGCTCCTGAATTCTTTTAGAGGTTCGATTTAACATTGTTTTCCAAGGAAACCAGGGAGAGCTCAGGCAACTTCTTGGCTTCTTTATACCATCTTGGTTCAGTCCCATTCTTCCTTCTCTGAACCAATTCTGATGAGAGTAAGGTTCAAATATTGCCTGCCACACTCCCATCTTCCCTTCTCCTACAAAAGTTCTCCTTTTTTTGAGAAAATTTGCCCCATTTTACTTCTCTCTTCCCCCTCCTCCCAGTATATCCCTCTTTCTGACTATTATATTCTTTTTTTTTTTGAGATAATCTCAGCATATGTGACTAATGCTCATGGCCTCTGTCTATGCAGGCTCCTTCTATTACCTAATAATGATAAAGTTCTTAAGAGTTATCTGTATCATCTTCCCATATGGGAATGTAAACAGTTTAGCTGTTGAGTTCTTATGATTATTTTTTCATGTTTTTCATGTACCTTTTTATGCTTCTCTTGAGTCTTCTGTTTGAATGTCATTTTTGTTTTTAATCAGCTTTGGTCTTTTTTATTAGGAATGCTTAGATGTCATCTATTTCATTAAATATCCATTTTCCCCCTGAAGGATTATACTCAGTTTTGCTGCGAAGGTTATTCTTGGTTGTAATCCTACCTCCTTTATCCTCTGGAATATCATATTCCAAGCCCTTCACTCTGTTAATGTGGAAGTTGCTAAATCTTGTGTAATTATGACTATGGTTCCATGATATTTGAATTTTTCTTTCTGGATACTTGCAATATTTTCTCCTTGACCTGAGAGCTCTGGAATTTGGTTATAATATTCCTGGAACTTTTCATTTTGGGAAATTTTTCAGGAATTGATCAGTGTATTTTTTCCATTTACATTTCACATCCTGAATCTAAGGTATCAGGACAGTTATCTTAGATAATTTCTTGAAATATGATGTTTAGGCTTTTTTTTTATTATTATTACTGAAAAGGTGGTCCAATAATTCTCAAATTGTCATTCTTTGATCTATTTTCCAGGTTAGTTTTTCCCCAATAAGATATTTCACATTTTCTTCTATTTTCTCATTCTTTTGACTCTTTTATCATTTGTTAAAGTCTCATGATGTCATTAGTTTGCACTTGCCCAATTCTAATTTTTAAGGAATTATTTTCTTTAGTGAGTCTTTGTACCTCTTTTTCCATTTGATTAATTATACTTTTTAAGGAGTTTTCTTCTTCAGTGAATCTTTGTGCCTTCTTTTCCATTTGGCCTATACTGGTTTTAAACTTTTCTTCAGTGAATTTTCATGCTTTTTTTTTTAACCATTAGGCCAATTCTGCTTTTGAAAGGGATATTTTATTCAATGTATTTTGTGCCTCTTTTACTAAGCTTTTAATTCATTTTTCATTATTTTCTTGCATAATTTTCATTTCTTTCCCCAATCTTTCCTCCATCACTCATCTTTTTCTTTAACATTTCTAAGAACTCTTGCTGGCTTTGGGTCCAATTAGCATTTTTCTTTGAGGCTTTGCTTATAGCTGTTCTCACATTGATGCCTTCTTCTAAATTTATGTGTTGGTCTTCCCTGCCACCATAGTTGCTCTTTATGACAAAGTTCTTCCTTTCTTCCTTCCTTCCTTCTTTCCTTCCTTCCTTCCTTCTTTCCTTTCTTTCTTTTTTGTTTGTTCATTTTCCCAGCCCATTTCTTCACTTTGAACCTTATTGTTAAAGTTGGGCTCTGCCCATGGGGAGGCACTGTCCCAAGCTTCAGGCTTTTTTATGCTACTGTTTTCAGAGCTAGTTCTGGGGTCTGCAAGTTTTTGCTGTTTCTGAGGTGGTATTTTCCTGGGAGAGGTGTGGTCACTGCTCTCTTGAGCTTTGCTCTGATCTTTAGCCAGGGATGGCCCTTGCTCCCCTGCAGCCACAAGTATTAGTGATCCTCTTGGCCCCCAAATCATGTCCAGGACCACCATTCTCCTGTAGCTGCAAGTGCTAGCACTATGTTAGGCCCTAGAACTTTTGACCCAGGGTTGTGTATGGGCAATAGAATTGCCAATTTGAGCCTGCTGCTGCACCCAGCACCTGTAAAAGAACCTCTGTAATCTCTTTCTTTCCAGTTGTGTGATGGCCTTGCTATCTCCGCATTGAGAGTTCCTGAAGCTGCTATTGCCACTATTATTGAAACTACCTCCAAGGCCCTCCACTGTTGTTTCTGCTAAGCTGTAGGCCTGTGCCCACCCTGGTGTTACAGACTTCTCCTGTGAACCCCCTACATTTTCTTAGGCTTGAGAAATGTCTCCCTCTGACCTTTTGTTGGCTCTGCAACTCCAAAATTTGATTTGAGGCAATATTTTAAAGTTGTTTGGAGAGGAATGTTGGGAGAGCTTGGCTAGGTCCTCACTTATACTCTGCCATCTTGGTCCCACCAAACTTTTGTCTTAGTGATTGTTTTGTTAAGAGGATTATATTTTTAATGTAGTCATCAATCCAAAATAGCTAAAAGATACTCCACTTTCATCATTGTAACACTTCTATTCCTTGGAGTTGTTTGCAAATCACCAAAAACTCACAAAAATTTGTCTTTTTCTTTTATTTCACCTGCAGATTTTTACAATATTATTTGCAGTAGATTCAGACATTCATCTTACCCTCTTTTCCAGATATTATGATCATGCTCATCCCATTTGTTCAAATATATCAAATATTTGTTCTAATGTAATAACAAACCTCTTTTTTGAGTGTACTGGCTATGATTCCATTTGAAGTATTCTTTTTTTTTATTTTATTAAGAGCTCTTAAAAAATAATACTACTGTTGGTAATATGGTATACAATATCACATCCATACGGAATGATAGGCAAGTTCAGACTGACAATGTATCTTAGTGAGATGTTAAAACCCAGACTACCTAACATTAGCTGCTTTAAATTAAATTTTTGTTTGCATTAAAGGGATCTGGTATCACTTCATCATTCTCATCAAATTGAATTTTGTATTGTTTGAACTTATATTAATCATTACCTGACTGTACTTCAGTTAATCAAGAGGGTAAGAGTGGGGATAATTTTACATTATACTCTAAATCTATCAAAAAAAAAAAAAGGAATTTCAAGACTTGGTTTTTGCAAATCAAGCATAAAAATGTTACTGTCTGAAAGATATGTGTGTATATATGCATATTTGTATATATATATATTATATATATATACACACACAAATATATATACATACACAAGTGACTATATACATATATATTTCCTAATAACACTCATACATACATACATACATAACATAGATATTTAAGCATTTAAACACCTTTGAAGATTGTGTCTTACTAATTCAGAAACAATATGCATGATAAATCAAACCATTTATTAATCACCATTATCACTAGGTCTTTTGAGAGATGGGAAAGAATCATAAGACAGTAGCCTTAAGCAGAAGTTTAATATCTCATTTAGGTTATTTCATTATATCATTAATTAACTACAACATAGTGCATATGTGTTGTAATAAGTCAAAGAAGGGGTGGATTAATGAGGGTATTTGAAGGAGACAGGACCCAATCTTGACTTTCAAGGATTCAAGAAACCCCAAAAATATTGAAGCCATTATCAATCCATCCTCACAAGCTCTTGACAGGCTCTTGTTACTGTTTGTACTTCTATTCCCACAGGATATTTTTGGATTCCCATCTTTTTGTGCCTTCCCTTGACTTCTCTACCATACAAACTGGACTTCTAGAGACCATATCAAGTATGAGCTAAGCCCTTCCACACCAGTTCCTACTTTTAGACCATCCTCCTTTACTTTCACCATCTTCTGCTGTTACCACCACATGGGTATTATGCATGCTATTGTCCAGCATTCCTCTTCTAATTCCAGGACCGGTAATCAAAACGACACTACTCTTGCTTATGGGGAAAGTGTATTATTTTACCATGCTACTGTTCTACTCATCATCACCAAACACTCTTCTCTTGCCACTCTTTCCATATTCATATTGTTTCCTTCTATTAGAACATAAGCTTCTTGAGAATGATGGTCTCACCTTTTTATTTTTATCTCTAGCACATAGCACAGTACCTAGAATATAGTAAGTGCTCAATAAATATTTCATTTATTCTCCTTCAGAGTTTTGGTCTCAAATTTTAAAATGCTGATTGAACTTTGATTCCTTGGTATGAAATGTAAAATTTTTACAAATCAGAAATAATTGTGGAAATATCAATATATTTTCATTCACTAAATGTTATATTCACTTGAACAAATAAGTGATTGCATTTAATCAAATACTAGAAGCACAATTAACTGATTTTCCAATTGTTCTTTTCTGCTGTAGTTAATTTCATTAGCCATAATATATTTAATAAGTAAAATACATATAAGGCATCTTATTCAGCTAGTCAGTATTTCCTAATTATAGTATATGTTGAGTACTTTAGAAAGTACTACTAGAAATAAAATCACAGAATTGTATTATACAATTTACCCTAGAGATCATTTGGGCCATTGGTCCCCAATCTTTTCAAGTGCAAGTTATCTCTTTTTAACAACAGAAAATTTCATAAATTCCCACCTCATAATAATTGTACTATTATTCATTGAATGAGAAAATACATAACATAAAAATATAGGAGATCAGTAATGTGTTTAAATGAACTTGCAGTTTATTAATTATAATAGCATCTACATATATTTTAAAAATAGTAATGTATCCAATATATCTTTATCATGAGATATTATTTAGCAAAAAGGTATGCTTATTTATGGATTCACAGATGGCTTCATAGGCTCCTTGAAAAAACTTCATGTCTCCCCCAGGAACCTTCAGTCCACAGGCTGAGAACCACTTAACCCAGGTAACCCTCTTATTTTACAGATGAAGAAATTGAGGCACTGAGAGTTAAGTAACTCTCTAAGGTCACCTGGCTAATTAGTAGCAGAACCAAGATGAAACTTGAAGTCTCCTGACTTGTAATCCAATATTACTTCAAAGAAAGGTCCCATCTGAAAAAGTAGAAGATTCATTCTCTTCCATCTTAAAGAACAGGTAAGATAAATCCTGACATATTGGTGCTGGAAAAAAAAACATATTCATAAACAACTCCAGTTGAGCAAAGGGACATCAAATATGAAGTATTTAGAGAGCCAGAAAGATGAAAGAAGATGTATAAGGAGATGTTTACTGGGTCTAGGGTTAGCAACAGTATCACTGAAAGACAGAATTTCAGAGCAAACAGAACTTCAATGGCCATCTATACCACTGGTGGGGAACCTGAGGCCCTCGAGGCCACATGTGGCCCTCTAGGTCCTCAAGTGTGGCCCTTTGACTGAATCCAAACTTCACAGAATAAATCCACTTAAGAAAAGGACTTGTTCTGTAAAACTTGGTCTCAGTCAAAAGACCACACCTGAGGACCTAGAAGGCCATGTAACCTTGAGGCTGCAGGTTTCCCACCCCTCATCTAAACTAACCTATACCTAGAAAAAATACAGCCCACAGAAGATCTTAATATCCAATTTTTCTTAATATCTCATGCGGGAGATTCCATCTTCTTTGCAAGCAACCCATTTGGCTTTGGGAGAGTTGCAGTTATTAAGAACTTACTTTTTACATCAAGACTAATTTACTTTCTTGCAGATTTTACCCATTGCTCCCAGTTCTTCTTTGTGGGTCTGAGCAGAACAAGAACAATCTCCATGACACAGAAGTGATGATTTTTATAAATAATAGTTTTTGTCTGTAAAAGATGTCTAAATTCAGAGGAAATTATCATTTCATTATAGTTTAAATGAACTCTAAATGCAATTTAGGTGAAAAAAAATTTAGAGAAAGATGGATTTCCCCAGAGATAAGGAAATATAGAAATATTTGGTTAATATAGTAATGTGGTGAGTAATACTTTTAATAACATGTTTATTAGTAAGACCTTGGAGATTTGGGGATTCAAGAATATATTTATCTAGCACAGAGAAGTTGGGATTTATGCATAACCTATTATTTATTTCAATTATTAATATATTTTTGGAATATTTTCTTTAGTTTCAAGGAGGCTTCCTTAGGTATTTGGCAGGGCTTTTTAATATCTTGAGTGCTTTTTTTTTTCTCTACAAGAAAATTAGACATTAACCTTTCATTAAGCAAAACTGTCTGTAGGTGGCATCTTTCATGGAAAAAAAAAAGTAGCAGAATAATTGTGAGCAGGAGACACACCCAGATATGTCTTATTTTCATTAGAAATCAAACCTAGTAAGTTTTGCATCTATCTGCAAGACTAACAGTGGCCAGCTGACTTATCTCACTCAAGCAGTTTGTTAAGAAGCAGCTTACATACTCCCAGTTATATCACATCTTCTCAGTTTATGCATGGGTCACTAACTTCCTAATATTCTCTTTCGGTCCAAAGAAAACAGAGCCAAAAAGTGGAGGGCACGGCAGAGCCAGCACTGGAGAAACTTCACATCATATGCAAATCATCAGCTGACACTTTAGTATGAGGTATAAGTGGGTGCAAAGAAAGAAATGGATAAGCCATTCAAGAGTGAAAGATTACTATTTCACTTTTTTTTTTCCTTTTGGAAATCTCTCCTGGCTCCCTTGTCCAATACTTTTAATTTAAGTTTAGAATTCAGGGGGAAAATGACTATTTTCCCCACATGTTTTTCTTGTAAAATACCCCCATTTAGAGGTAGTAGAGTAGCAGTTTCCTCCTTTTGCCCTCCCCCTCTCGAGTTCTGGCACAGTTTGGTAGGTACTTACACTGATGTCAACTGTCCTGGACAAGAAAGCTTCAGGAGGTGATTGTTACATCCCTGACATTATACAGGCCACAGTTTTTACTTAAAATTAGTATTAGCCAGAATTTCAATCAATCAGCATCTCACGGAAATATAAGACCAGCTTTTTTTTTTCATTATTATTTCAGGCCCATATCTTTTCTTGAAAAAATATCCAAAGACTCTAGAAATGCAATAAGTTGGAATGGAAGAAAGTAAGAAAGGAAAGGAAGGAAGAGGAAAAAATTAAGCGTCTTATACATCACCATATACTGTGCTAAGTGCTCTGCAAATAGGTGCTATTATTATTTGTGTTATACAGCTGAGGAAACTGAGGTAGACAGAGGTTAAATGACTTGTACAGAGTCACACAGCTACTGAGTGTCTGAGTCCCAGATTTGAACTCAGCTCTTCCTCTTGACTCCCTATCTAGCATTCCATCTACTGTGCAACCTAGTTGCCAATTTCTATTCGTTGCCCTCTGGAAATACACTTTTTTCTGGTGTTTGGAAATGTGAACCTTTTAAACTACTAAAATTCTTATATTATCGATGTGAAAGAAAATGTATGTGATACAGTGGTAAGACTTCTGCATTCAGAATCGAAGGAGATACATTAGAATCCTGGTCCTGCCAATTACTATCTGTGTGACCTTAGGTAATTCACCTAACCTCTCTAGGCCTCAGTTTTCTCATCTGTAAAATGAGGGCATTGGACTACATGACCCTAAAGGTCCCTTCTAATACTAAGTCTATGATCCTTTGACCTTAAGTGGAAGACACTTACTAGCTATGTGACTTTGGGCAAGTCATTTAACTTCTGTCTGCCTCAGTTTCCTCAGCTGTAAAATACAAACAATAATAGCAGCTATTTGTGAAGCACTTAGCACAGTATGTGGTGACATAGAAGGGCAAGCTCTGGACCTGATATTCTGTTTTGATGTGGAAGGGGGTCATTTCTTTTTAAATTTAGACTCAGAAAGACCTGGATTCAGATGTTATATCTAACACTTTCTAGCTGTGTGATTGATCATCGGCAAGTTACTATCTTGCTAAACCATAGAAAATTCTCTAAGACTAAGTTATAATGAGTTCCAGTTTGTATTCATGATAAGTGTTCTCACATTGACAAAACAATGGGAATTATAGAGACAAACAAATTTCATTCCCTTTTAAAAGAAATTACCCTCTTCCACACCAAAACAGAATCTCAGGTCCAGAGCTTGTCCTATACATAGAAAAATTAGTAATTATGTGATATGTTGTGAGAGGCAGCATAGACTCTATTTGTCCTGTGAGTATAACCCACCTCACTCCCCCTTCACTGTATACTGAAATCTCACCATTGGAGTCACACTCATAAATTAGGATATTTTCTCTTGAAAAGCCCTTCTTCAAATGTGTGAGCTACCTAGAAGGAGAAAGATATCAACAGACTAGCCCAGATGCATTTCCCTTTGTTTTAAGGTGAACTCTCACCCAGCAAAGATCTCTGGGCTTTAGTAGAATAGAATACAAAATAAGTAAGTGTCTATGCCAAGATAAAGAAATTGATTGTAATATTAGACTCTGGTATAAAATGGAATAGTGCTGAAAATAGAGACAGACTAGCATTCAACCTTGTATTTCCACAATTATTTTTGATTTGTAAAAATCTTGCATTTCACACCAAAGAGTCAAAGTTCAGTCAACATTTTAAAATTTGAGACCAAAACTCTGAATGAGAACAAATGAAGTATTTATCGGGTACTTACCATATTCTGGAACTGTGCTATGTGCCAGAGATAAAAATAAAAAGGTGTTTGTGAGGTTTTTATGCCCCAATCCATAGTCAATCTTGGTGATGGTGCCATGTACAGCTGAGGGAAAAAAAAGGATACTCTTTTCTATCCCTATTCAATTTTCTCTAGACATCTATAACTTTTCTAAGATTCTATTCATTTCCTTAACTTCTTTTTTATTTATTTAATGGTTAGATTTATCTGTCTCTGGGAGGGGGAAAATTGAGGTTCCTTGCTAATATAGTTTTGCTATTTCCTCCTGTAATTTTTTCCTTTAATAATTTGGATGCTATACCATTTGGTGCATATACATTTAATATCGATATTACATCATTGTCTATGTTGCTTTTAACAAGGTATAGTTTTCCCTGATCATCTGTTTTAATCAAGTCTATTTTTGCTTTTGTTTTGTCTGAGATCATAATTGTTACCTTTGCCTTTTTCACTTCAGCTGAAACATAATAGATTTTGCTTTAGCCCTTTATTTAAACTCTGTGTATGGCTCTATGTTTCAAGTACAAAGGATGGAGTCTGGTTTCTAATCCATTCAGCTATCTGCTTCCATTTTATGGATAGATTCATCCCATTCACATTTAGTTATAATTACGAACTGTGCATTTCTTTCCATCCTATTTTCTTCTGTTTGTACTCTCTCTTTTTATCCTGTCTTTTTCTAGTCTGTTTTGCTTTCTACTTCTTTCCTTTATCTACTTTCCCTTTAATCATCCCTCCCCACACTTCTCTTATTCTCATTCTTATTATTCTCCTACTTTACTGTTGGGTAAGGTAAATTTTTAGACCCAAATGAGTGTGTGTCTGTGTATGTATACATCTATATCTATATTCCTCTTTGAGTCAATTTAGATGAAAATGAAGTTCAAGTGTTACCTGCCCCTCACCCCACCATTTTCCCCTCTACTGCAAAAGCTCTTCCATAAGCTCTTCTTTAATGTAGGATAATTTTCTTCATTATTCCTCTTCATTCCCTCCTTCTTCCAGGGCATTTATCTTTCTTGTCCATCTTTATTTTTTTTTTAGATCATCAAAACATAATCAACTTACTCCTGTAATGACAAAGTTCTTAAGAAGTTTCATGTATCATTTTCCCATATAGGAATGGAAACAGTTTAACCTTATTGAATCCTTTATGATTTCTCCTTCATGTTTACCTCTTTATGTTTCTCTTGAGTCTTGTATTTAAAAGTCAAATTTTCTATTTAGCTCTGGTCTTTTCATCAGGAATGCTTGGAAGTATTCTATTTAATTAAATATCCTTTCCCCCAACCCCCAGAAGTATTACACACAGGTTTGCTGGGTAGGCTATTCTTGGTTGTTATCCTAACTCCTTTTATCTTTTGGAATATCATATTCCAAGCCCTCCACTTCTTTAATGTGGTAGCTACTAACTCTTGTATGACCCTAACTGTCCTCTGTGATATTTGAATGGTTTCTTTCTGGCTGCATGAAGTATTTTTCACTTGATCTGGGAGCTCTGGAATTTGGCTATAATATTCCTGAGAGTTTTCACTTTGGGATCTCTTTCAGGTGATGATCAGTGTATTCTTTTGATTTCTGTTTTTGCCTGCAGGATCTAGGATATTAGGGCAGTTTTCCTTTATAATTTCTTGAAATGTGATTTCTAGTCTTTTGCACTGCAATTTTCAAAACTAGTTCTAGGAGTTTGTAAGTTCTTGGTGTTTCCAAAGTGATATGACCCAGGAAGAGGTACGGTCATGCTCTTTGCTCTAATCTTTGCTCTGGTCTATGCTCTAGTACTTACCTAGGAGGGTCTCTGATCCTTTGGGATCACAATTAATATGCTCCTGCTTTGGGACAGCAAGCAATATTGTTCCTCAGGGTCTTTTTTCCCTCATGACTGAAAGTGCTGGAAATGGGTATAGCCAATGGAGTTGCCAAATAGCATCTGGTCCTGGATCCTCTGTAATCTTTTTTTCGTTAGTATTCAGGTCTTATAGTCTCCACCTTGAGAGCTCCTGAAGTTGCTGCTGCTGCTGCTGCTATCACCATCACTAAGTCACAAGACTGGTGTTGCATCCACGTGGCCTCACGCCAGCCTCCACCCTCACAAATCTCTCCTTTGGACCTCCTAAGTTGTCTTGGGCTGGAAGAACATCTCACCCTGGCCTTTTGTTGTTTGCTATTCCAAAATTCAATTTTAACAGTTCTTTTAAAGTTATTTGGAGGGGAATGTTGGGGGAGCTTGACCAAGGGCTTCCTCTACTCCATCACCCTGCCATTGCCCTACATATCAAAAGATACTTTTGGAGCATGGAAGGCCTTATGGTGTAGATAGGACAGATTTTGGGGGACCAGGCTTAGGGTATGAGGGTAATTTGGGAGAGGATCACAGAAAGGTGGGAGAGAGACACAACAGGAGAGGTGAGATGATGCAAAATGTAAACCTAGTTCAGTTCCCCTTGCTCTTACCATCTAAACTAATATTAGCATTATAGTCCAGTGACATCCAAATGACAGGGACTATGAAGAGGGGGCATTGTTTAGATACCCTAAATACTAGTCATTACATTATTTCTACAGAAAGCACAATCTGAGTCCAAAACTACTGACTTACAAATGAACCTTTGGAACACACATTGACTATTTATGCTCAGATTTGTAGCTGCTGTAGACAAACCTAAACTTGAAAACATAAATCACACAGCTGGATATCTTCAAATTTCATGATTCTTGCCAAACTACCTGGACAAGCACACTAGAGCACTTTGAAAATTCTCGGTTTTTTTTTCTACCACAAATTTCTCCAACTCCCTTGATATGTGGAAACCAAGAGCTATGTTGTTTCCTCTACACTTAATGATAAATGTATTCACCCAAGAAAAAGCTATCCTTATGCTAATACTTACTAAAAGGTGCATTATGGTTTAGAAAGTGAATAGTGGTTGGAAGATAATTCCCCTAGGTACCTTAAAATTGTGCAAACAGTATAAATTAGCAAGTCACCACAAGCTTCAGTGACCTCAGAGGCATTGTAGGAGTCACATTAAAGGGCCAAACACGAACAGTTTCTCCAGTAACTATAAAATAAAAGCAGACTTTGATTTAACAGCAGGCAGGTGAGTTTTCTCCTTCCTCAGCTAGGCTTCCCATCAGCTAACAGCACTCCTCCATCCGCCATACACATTACATACAGCCTTGTAATATACATACACATCCTTCTTAGACAAGATCTTAGATCCTCATTCTTAACTTTTAGTGTATGTGTGGAGAAAACATGTATCCTCAGTACAAAGAGAGAGCAAAATTCAGGCACAAGAAAGTCAGAATGCACTGTAGTAGAAACAGCTCCTAGACTTGGCTGGAGATAAGACAGGCATTATTATACAGTGGAAAATAGGTTGAATTTGGGATCAGAGGTTTGAAATCTGACTCTGACACTTACTCCCAGAATAAACATGGACAAGCCATGTAATCTCTCCAGGACTCAGTATCTTCATCTAAAACAAAAACAAAAACAAAAGTCCCCTGTGATTCTAGAGGTCCCTTGCAATTCTAAATCCATGATCTTCCATTATCTCACTCATAAAATGGGGAGATAAACTAGGTAATTTCTAAAAATCCTTTCCATTTCCAAATTCTAGATCCCATGATCCACTGTGACCCTATTAGATCTATTTATTCTTATGACAACTTACTATCTATTACCTTATTACGTGAATAATTGGCAAGGAAAAACAATGTCTTCTAGAATAGAGTACCCCAATTGATAGATTAGGGTCAATTTCTATGTTATATTGACTTCCCTTGTGTGTCTCTAAGAGCATTGCTAGCTCCATGCCCATCCCTTTAGTTTGTTTGCAGTCTAGATAGGAAGGGAACTCTAGATCAGCAATGGTTCTACTCAGGAACTTCTTTCTTGTTGCTCTAGCCTCTTTCCCCTTTACTCAGAGACTTCACAATGAGGAATCTTCTCTTCTAGCTCCCTTGCTACTCCTGAACACCCCATAATCTCAAGACTTCAAGATATAAATGAGAAATGTCTCTATGGGAAGTGGTTGATGACCAGTATTCTTGACCTACCTTTTGGCTCAGATATGTTCATGTTAAGGGACCATCACTATTCATAATGGGGAACTTTAAGCTATGTCATATCTCAGAATCAATGTCTGGATTAGGAATAATACCCAAAATTCTTAACTTCATATACAGATATATACATACATATATGTAAGGTTGTATGCAATGTTAAGGGAGGTCTAGAACCTTTGGTGTGAGGGTTTGTCAAGCCCTTTTCAAGGTTGCTCATCTACCTTTAGTATCCAGTTAGTCACCTAACTCTCACCTGTGGCTCCAAGAAGCTGTAGCATGTGCAGTGACCACACCCTGGTAAAACCACCTCAGCAAATGGGCTAACCCAGGTTGAGAATAACTGCAAGACCTCATCTGTAGAGTGATCAGCTAGGTGGTGCCATAGATAGAGTGCCAGGCCTAAAGTCAGAAAGACTTATATCCTTGAGTTCAAAAATGGCCTCAGATACTTACTAGCTATGTGGCCTGGGGCAAATCACTTAATCCCTGTTTGCCTCAGTTTCCTTATCTGTAAAATGAACTGGAGAGGGAAATTGCAAACCACTTCAGTATCTTTGCCAAGAAAACACAAAATAGGGGCAGCTTTGTGGTACAGTGGATAGAGCTCTGGCCTTGGAGTCAGCAGGACCTGACTTCAAATCCAGCCTCAGACACTTGATACTTACTAGCTGTTTGACTCTGGGCAAGTCACTTAACCAAGATTGCCTCACCAAAAAGAAAAAAAGAAAAGAAAAGAAAAAGAAAACACAAAATAGGGTCAGGAAGAGTTGGACAGGACTGAAAAACAACTGAACAACAAACTGTATATATAGTCATCCAAAGATGACACTAGCCAATCTCAGTCAGGATCACTATCATTTTCCTTTACCACTATTTATCATCTACCCTCAAACATGGAGTACATAGATGAGGGTTCAAATCCTGTCTTTGTCACTTGAATTATGTAAGTTTGAGCAAGTAATTTAATGTACCTGGGCCTTAGTTTTCTCCTTAATAAAATGAGGAAATGAATTAATGAATGAATGGAAAAGCATACATTAAGAGCTTACTATATATTAAACACTGAAAGTGTTTCAGACAATCTCCAAGACCATCTCTGGTTCTACAAAGTTTATGATTCCAAGGGTAGGAGATAAGGGAACATGATCTGAGTTGACGGTGTGGTTCTCTTGTCTTTTTTTTTTTTTTTTTTTTTGAAGGGAGAGGGTTTGCAGGAATCAGTTTTCCCCCTTTTGGTATGGATGTGTCTGTGCTGACCCATCTATTCATACTCTTGTTCTTCCCCACCCTTGCTACCCTAGAAACCTGCATTCAGAAGATACAAAAGATAGCTGGCTAAGCTTTGTAAAATATTTGTTGAATTTAATTGAAAGGCACTGAACCAGGTGCTAGATATATAAAGATACAACATGTATACAGTTAAATAACTGAACAAAGCTTAGTTATCTGGCTCTCATGTTAATTACACCAATTCCCTGACCTCATTAGCAATGTGCTCCCTTATTCATGTGAGGCAACAAGGTAAAGTAGAAAGTCACAAGTCTGAAGTCTTGGGTTCTAATCCCAGCTCTGATTAGTCAAATTATATAACCTTGGGCAAGATACATAACTTCTCTAATTTTCAATTATTTCTTCTGCAAAATGGTTATAATAGTCACACCAACTACCATATGAGGTAGTTATGAAAAAGTGTTTTTTATTAGTTATGTAAATGTCAACTGGTATTATTGACTTAGTATATGAGCCAGCCATTTAATCACTCTGGGTCTCAGCTTCCTAGATAACTAGATGAACTTTGAGGTCCCTTCCCCCTGTGATCCAATATATTCATTGAAGAGCAATAGAAAGGACTTGACTATTTCTTAAGCAACCTATGTCTAAGGGTTGTTGTGAGGGAAGCATAAAACATTCTATACCCGAAAATGCAAAGGACCTCTGATTTCCCTGGCATTCAGAACAGCTCTCTATCAACACACCCATGGGATCAAAGGATGATATATTGAGAGCAAGAAGAGACCTTCCTCAGGGACTGAAGAAGTTAACCTACTCATTTTTCAAACTTCCACCCTAGGGCTCCCCCTATTTAATTAGTGACTATGTATGGTGGATGACCCTAGACAACAGATCATGCTTCTTTCAGCCTTATATCATGAACAGCTATCCAGATGCTCACTCAAGCCATCTCACCAACTACCTGTCACTACTGACTCACTCTTCCAAACTTATACCAGGACCTTCAACAATAGACCTAAGACTCTCCCCACCTCTCTACCTCTCCAGAACAAAATTATCTTCCCCTCTATGTACTGTCTTCTCTTATTCAAATGTAAGCTCCTTAAGAATAGGGACTACCTCTTTTTAATTCATTGTGTTTCCAGGGTTTAGCACAGCCTCTGACACAAAGTAAGTACTTAATAAATGCATTTTTGTTCATCACTACCATGTACAAAGCAGAGATACAGAGATGTACAAAAATAGTCCCTGTCCTCTAGGAGCTTATATTCTGTGCTCTAAGAGAACTGTCTTCCTAAATTATGAAAACATAACTCTTTGCTATGATTCTATGCATTTTCATGCACATTGTTATTCAATCGCTGCCCCAAGACCCAGATAGAAATAGGTCTATAAAAAATTCCTTGAGAAGTATTCATCAATTGCCATCTTGATTCAAGATAAGCATAAATAATTTAACTCATAAAATATGTCTGGACTTACAAATACCATTACTTGAACTTCTTTTATAGTCAGTTTCTGTCTCAGCCATCTCTTCTTGGCTCACATATCAAACCCATTTTGGGCAAGCTCCAGTCTTGTTACCTGGAGAAGGTTTGGGAATGTGCTTTCATGCTCACTATGCCCCACTAGGTATGGAAATGATTTCAGTGGATTGGGGTCCAAGTGGAACCACTGAAATCATTTCCATACCTAGTGGGGCAATGTTGAGAGACAGTCAGTAAAATCAACACATACTCCAAACAAGGCTACAGGGAAAACTAGAGTCAAAGAGACCCACCCAGCTGCTTCAGAGAAAGCTTCTGGGCACCAGGTTTAGAAAGGCTCCTCGCCATTCACAAATATCTCTTTGCCCCATTGTTTGACCCTCATTTGGGGATTTTTTTTTTTTTGGCAAAGACACTGGAGTGGTTTGCCATTTCCTTCTCCAATTCATTTTACAGATGAGGAAACTGAGGCAAACAGAGTCAAATGACTTGTCCAGGGTCACATTACTAGTAAACGTCTGAGGCCAGATTTGAACTCAGGAAGATTAGCATTCCTGACTTCAGACCCAGCACTCTATCCGTAGTGCCATCTAGCTGTCTCTCTTTACCCCACAGGTCACGTTAAACCTGGTCTATGTTATATTCAGTAGCATAGAACATCAAACAGGAAGGGACTGAGTCCAGATGAGGAAACTGAGATTCATAAAAGTAATGACTAGGCCAAATTAGGACCAGAGTTTGACTCACCCAGCTCCAGGGTGAGAGCACTTTCCTCTAGACCACACTGTCCCATTTGCGTTTAACTTTAAGGTATAGCCTCAGAGGAACTGAATTCACTATGCTGAATAATGCGATACAGACGAAGTAACTCAAATGAAAGTGCAATGGGCTCTTTCCCCCCCTTCTCTCTCTGCTGAATACTGTACATCATCGTTAACATCATCACCCCAAACAAAAATTGATGTAAGAAGGCAGGTGGGATTGAAGTGGCTAGAAATAGCACTTGGCTTTTTGCATTGGTAAAAATAGCACTTGGGCATTAAGGAAAGAGAATTCATTTATGAAAATACGTGGAGTCATTCTGTTGAAGTGGTTTTACTTTAGAGAAACTGCACAGTTAAAGGATTATTGTTTTGTGTATCTGGGTCAATGATTCTCACACAAGGATCCAGTTTTAAAGGCTCGATCAATATTGCCTCCTGTCTTTCTACAAACTCCTAGAAATCTGCTGCACGGATGCAGCTGACTAACTCAGAAAACGAGGAGACAATGGTCTGTCTGACAATGAACAAAATGCGGTGAACTATCTTGGTCAAGCCCTGTCTATGTCTATTTACAGCCTGCATGTCATCATTTACTTTTGTAAGGAGTCGATCAAGCAGCCTCAAGTTGGTTTTCTTTTGAAAGGGAGTCCAAGACTTAAAGAAATGCTATAAGGCTGGACGACCATATGGGTCCTTAGAATCATAAAAATGACTCGCAGAATGTCAGAGAATTGCCTTCCTAGAAACCCCTTTCTCAGGAGAGCAAGCATTTAGGGTAGCTCCTTAAGGCTAGAGACATTGTATACATCCCATATGTCACTATATATCCCTAAAGTGAGACTAACTAGAAATGGTTGGGTATGAATTGTAATAATTGTTTATGCGCTCCTGTGAGTCCTTTATTTGCTTTCTGTATTTTCTGTAAGGTGAAACAAAGGCTATATATTTAGCCACTTCAAACTGGCTCATGGAAGCTAATTGTTAAATTTTCAGTGTAAGCATTTAGCCCATTTTGTTGTTCACTCATTTCAGTCATGTCTGACTCTTCATGACCCCATTTGAGGTTTTCTTGGCAAAAAATACTGGAGTGGATTGCTATTTCCTTCTCCAACCAATTTTACTGATGAAGAAACTGAGGCAAACAGGGTTAAGTGACTTGTGCAGTATCACATAGTTAGTGTCTGAGGTCACATTTGAACTCAGGTCTTCCTGACTCCAGGCCCAGTGCTGTAGCCACTGAACCACCCAACTGCCCTAATATGAAGTTTAATGTTGCTTCTCAATAATATGTCATATTTATAAATAGATTACCAAAAAAGCAATAGCTATACACCGTGATTTTAATCTGATTATCTCTAGGCATTTGGGATTTTTTTTTGGCAAAGAGAGTGGAGTGGTTTGCCATTTCCTTCTCCAGATCATTTTATAGCTGAGGAAACTGAGGCAAACAGGATTGAGTAACTTGCCCAGAATCACACAGCTAGTCGGTGTCTGAGGCCAGATTTGAACTCACAAAGATGAGTTTTCCTTTCTCCAGGCCCAGTATTCTATCCACTGCAGGACCTAGCTGGGCCTGGAGTCAGGAAGACCTGAGTTCAAATCCAGCCTCAGACACTTCATAGTTGTGTAACTCTGGGCAAGTCACTCAACCTTGTTTGCCTCACTTTCCTCATTTACACCATGGAAATCAGCAAATGCAACATATTAAGACTTGATTTACTGTTTTGTTGATTATCTAGACTTAAGAAAAAAAGAAAACGTTAATTCAGATTAGACTTAGAGTGTGTCAGGCATACTTTTTTTTATTTTGGGGGGGGGGAAGAGATGATTGTTAAACATTTACCAGCACACCCTTGGCTATACTATGTCCAAATGCATTTTAACTTGGAACACTTACATGGAACATATGTCTCTCTGTGGAAGCCGAGATATTAGCTATATTCTGAGATTTTCAGAAGAAGCTCCAGATAAGAACAAAATGAATCTAGTGTTATGATGGGGGAGGGAGAATGACCCAAAGATTGGACCTCACTGATGTAAATCCAGATCTTAGGGTGGTGGGCTATGGCTTGCACTTTAAATATACAAACAGTTCTAACAAGTATCGAGCTCTGGAAGGCACTTGTAGAGTTCATCTAAAGGGCATCTCTCCCACCCTTGACCAAAAATAACTGCTTTACACACTTGCTAAAGTATATTAAATTTCCCCCTGTGGATTAACACTGGACCTTATTGTTGTCATGTATATTTTGCCTGGGTCAAGGCAGTTTATCACCTGAGAAGGGTAACACATTCTGAGCTAACGTTAGAAGGAACTTAACTAATTATTGAATCATAATCATCCATATTGTTAAGGGTGACACCTGTTTAGCTGTCGGTTGAACTAGATCACCTTTAAGATCCCTTTTGCCTTTGAGATTCTGTGATATTCTCTAAATCCAATAATTTCTAAGATTCCTTCTAGCCTTAAATACTAAAACACTATAATCCTATCTTAGAGATTCTGATGAAGAATAATATTCAAGATAGGAAGTAATTTTCTTTTAGAGGAGATCAGAAGCAGAAGTCATAGCCGCAGCCACTGGTGGAAACTTAGGCAGCCAGGTAGCATCATGGGAGCACTAGGGACCTGGGGATTAATCGCTCCTTGTCTCTACCTCCTGGTTTCCATGGCTTTCTTCAATTCCCAGTTATAATCTCATCTTCTACAGATAGCCTTTCCCATTCTCTCTTAATTCTAGTGTTGATTATTTCCTGTTTGTTGTGTATGGCTTGATTGTGCATAGTTATTTGCCTTTTGTCTCCCTCCTTATATTGTGAGTTCCTCAAGGTCAAGGAATGTCTTTTGCCTATCTTTGTATCCCTACAGCTTAGCACAGTGTCTGGCACATAGGCACTTAATAAACGTTTACTGACTTTCTGATTGACTGAGGAGAATTACCAAGGGAAAGTAGGATAGAACAGAAAAACTTCACCTATTTCTCAGTTCACTAGGAAAATACCCTGTCTGTTTTCCCTAAACAGGATGAAGGGAGTTCACTAACCTACACTTCTTTTAGGTTCAAAGGGATTCCAGCATTGGCATTAAACCTCATGAGACTGGGTGTGTGAAACTGGCAAATCATGAGGTCAGGTGAGAGTGTACTAAGTACACCTAACTCAGAGGCAGGCCTAGAAAATTAGTCCAAATTGGCCAGACTTCATCAGTTTACAAGTTGAAACAGCTTGGCTTTGCATAACATTGATCCAGAATGATGATTAGTGGGTCTATTCTTGTGATACAAGAAAACATTTTACAGCAACATGCTGTTTGCTTTGAAAGAAGAATTAACTCTATCCCGGCACCATATCCCTGGAGTCCAGTAGCAAGGGTGGCTGCTGTGCAAGTGGCACTGGGAAAGAGTTGATTCATTTCCCAACGATAAACAGTTCGTTCACACAGAGGACCGAGAGTGTGCTCCCTAATTATTAGCTTTTAGTTAGTCACCCTGGCAACTTTATGAAGTAATCTCGTCTTATTACTTTCATTTTACAAATGAGGAAAACTGAGGTATGGGAAGCACTAGCCATCATTACCATTAATTAGTATTTGCTGAATAAGTACAAGTCAGATGCTTGGGATTGTACTAGAAACCACTTCAAAGTGGTTTCATAAAGTTTCGGGATTTGGAACTGGAAATGGAGCTTAAAGATTATATCTCAAATACTCCAATGGATCTCATCCATGTGGGAATCCCTTCCAACAATGAAGCACACAATCCACATACGCCTGTCTAGCCTGAGCAATTTTTATACAATGTACAGAGATTTTTGTGAGAAATGGTTTATTTGGACTCTAACTCTATTCCAATCAGTATTAATCAGTTTGATATTCCATAGGGATAATGATTATGAGTTCAGTACATTATTAGACCCTAGAACTATGAAATGCAGATTGTAAGTTTACTTGCTTAATCATAGGAAACTAACTAAAGGACCTCCACCCCTGTTTTTCCTTGTAATGGTGACCAAGCCTAGGATGGCAGAGGTGACTTAATTACATGGAAGTTCCCCCAACTTATTTTTGTACCTCTGGATCACTCTCTCTTGTCCAACATGAACAGGTGACCATCTTATGAATATCTTATGACCACTTAGTCAATGAAGATGCCCCGTGCTCCACCCAACACGAGACTCCTCTGCTGATATATGATTTTTTTTTGGCTGATACATCATTTTTGGCCCTCAGAGCAAGGTCTATCATCTAATGGGATTCTGTACTTTGTATAGCCCCTCTAGAGTGTTCAAGAATCAGATCTGGTATTAAACCTTATAAAAATAAGGCCCTAGAAGAAGAGGGCATTTCAGATTTTGAGGAAGATCTGAGGTCCACTTCATTAGAGGGGACTATGGACCCTTTAATAAAGTGTCATTGGATCAGAGCTCTGCCTCATTTTCTTTTATTGTAGGTTGGACAATTTTAAACTCCACACTTTCCTTGAGCGGTCTTGGCTTTCCAAGGATACTAGTGAAACACCTAGGTTGCTCTTAAGTTATCTCTAGTTCTTACTACATGATCAAGTCATTCTCATTTTGATGACAGAAAGATTATGTATAAATATATATATAATACATATATTATATATATGTAAACATATACCTATACAGGGATGACAGACAGACAGATAGATAGATAGACAGACAGACAGACAGACAGATAGATAGATAGATAGATAGATAGATAGATAGATAGATAGACAGACAAGTTTCTGAAGATTGCTCTTGAAATAATTTCACAGTATGGGCAATAAACATTCTTTATCTACTTGAGTGAGGATAATCTGAGTAAATTCTTTTGGGTGACTATCAAGCTTATTTAGAAGGCTCTATAATATTCTGCCTTGATTCAACTGTCATAACTATTATCCTTGAATAGGAGAATCAGCAAGACCTCCCTTTCTAATAAAAATTCTGTTCTGGATATCCTCCATCAAAAGAGTCTAACATTTTCAGCAAGCACATCTCCTGGTTTTATGCCTTGTTTGATAGTAATAATCAAAAGGTCATTGAACAAGCTATCTTTTGATTTAATCAAGTTATTTGCAGAATTTTTCTACTTCTTCATCCTTTGCAACAGATATTGGAGTATAAGCTGCAATTATTTTCATAGTGATCTTTTTTGCAAATACTTCACGTAAGCTCTGCAATATGAGATGACCAAATGATTCATTAAATGATTTTTAAATTTTTTTTCACTTTGTTGCCTTTGGATGCATAGTAAAATCAACCCTGTCAAACCCTTTATTTGCCTCTTGCCTCTCCAAGGAGAATCTGTAATCCAGCCCTCCGTTTATCTGTAATTGATTTCTGTCTTCTGTTTCTGTGTATGATAAGAATGTCAATGTTGACATGATCAGTTTTCTGTAAGTCATTGGGAAAAGCTGGTTCTACCCATTTACAGTACCAATAGCTAAGTTAACACTTATACACAGTCAAAGAATTTTGTGATTCTTAGCACCTTCTGCCCCCTTTTTATTTATTATCAGTAAGAAGCAGAAAGGGGTTGCAAGAGGACAGAAGTTATAATTTTGTAATCCTCCTTGTTATGTGGTTTCCTCCGGCCAAATATTATACTACCAAGTCATCAATCTACTAGGGACCATAGGATCATATATTTAGACCTGTAAGGGACCATTTGTTCAGACATTTCTGATTGTTTGTCACCCCATTTGGGTTTCCTTGGCATAGATACTGGAGTGGTTTGCTATTTCTTTCTGCAGCTCATTATACAGATGAGGAAACTGAAGCAAACAGGGTTAAGTGACTTGCCCAGGGTCACACAACTAGTTAAATGTCTGAGGTCAGATTTGAACTTA
The DNA here is from genome assembly GCF_900497805.2 of Vombatus ursinus. Classification (NCBI taxonomy): domain Eukaryota; kingdom Metazoa; phylum Chordata; class Mammalia; order Diprotodontia; family Vombatidae; genus Vombatus; species Vombatus ursinus. The sequence goes on from NW_020954591.1 coordinate 2,558,331, forward strand.
GGTTTTCCTGACTCTATGCCCAGTACTCTAACTATTGTGCCACCTGGCTGCTCCACCCACCCTCTACAGAAGTCATCAAATCCAGTCACCTCATCTACAGATGAAGAAACTAATGGCTAAGGAGGTTAAGTTACTTGCCCAGAGTCACACAGCTAGTAAATGTCTAAGGAAAGTTTCAAACTCAGGTCTTCCTGACTCTATTGTCTCATTATCTCCTAAAGCAGTATATTATTTCAGAATAGCTCTAATTGTTAGGAAGTTTTTTTGTTTGTTTGTTTGTTTTCTTACATCAAAAGTAAATCTATCCCTCTGCAATTCTCTTCTCTTTCCTTATTGTTCCAAGTTCCACTGCCTGGGTTCAATCAAAACAATTGTTTCTCTACATGATATACTTTCAGATACTTGAAGGCAGCTATCTATCCCTCCTAAGACTTCAACCAATCCTAACATGGCATGGTCTAAAAACCCTGTGCCTACCTGTGCAGACATCCAGACTTCAAGAGTCAACAACCAATAGAAAGATTACAAATAAATAGTTAAAATAATATCTGCCTAAAACAGGGTGCGTGTGCAACTGTCAAGCAATCCTTAGACTTTATCTGAACTTCACAAAAGGAAATACTATTTTTGAGCAGGGGACAGTTCAGTAGCACAGAGGTCAGAGTGCCAGGCCTAGAATCAGGAAGACCTGAGTTCAAATATGACCTCAGAAATTTACTACTTGTGGGACCCTGGGCTAGTCACTTTACCCTATTTGCCTCAGTTTCCTCATCTGTAAAATGAGGTGGAGAAGAAAATGACAAACCATTCCAGTATCTTAGCCAAGAAAACCCCAAATGGGTCACAAAGAGTCAGACACGAGTGAAATGGCTGAACAACAACAATTTTATACTGGCATATTAAATAGTGACAGAGCTATCAGCTGAGTTAGAAACTTGCTAGCAACAGTGAGCCAGTGTCATGTAAAGTAACTCAAATTGGCATGAGGTATTGTTTTTAGTTTTATGTTATGCATCTAGGCTCTTATTTAAGTGGAACTAATTTTCAGGAAAATAATAAAAATACCCTGTATTGGTACTTTTTTTTTTTTGCCATTCATTCCATTATTGTTCAGCCATTCAGTCATGTCTGACTCTTCGTGATCCTATGTACCACGACAAGCCAGGCCCTTCTATCCTCCTCTATCTCTCAAAGTCTGTGCAAGTTCATGTTCGTTGTTTCCATGATACTGTCTATTCATCTCATTCTCTGCCACCATCCCCTTTTCCTTCGGCCTTCCATCTCAGTTCCAATGATGCCAAGCATTCTACAAAAAGACAACAGCTACCACCTCCAAGGGTATTTCCTCTTCACCTTTTCTATCTCCTACTGCTTCTGCTGCAGAAAACACAACAGTTCTTGACATTCTTCTCTATCTTGTACCTAAGACATGCCTTCCCTTTTTATGTCCCTGCTGCTACTCCTACACTTAGTTTAAACAAGTACTCCTCTCAATACATGGGTTAAAGAGATTTGAGACTCCTGCCCCAACCTCTGTGCTGACTAATGACAATGACTTATTGCCATTATAGTCCTTTCTTAAATAACTGAGGAATTATCTTCCACAGCGAGGGAACACTTCATATCAGCATGGTACCTGGTAGATATCAGGTGCTTAATAAATGCTTACATGTCAACTGACTGCCTGTCTCTCTCCATCTTTGAAACATCAGGTTTTCTCCTGCTACTGGCACTACAAATGGTAGGGAGAGATGGTGTCAATGTCGTTACCAAATTTAGCAATTAAAATAATAGCTAAAAATTTCTAAATTCAATACCTACTTTGTCACAATGTTAATTGTTTTAATATACACATCAGTTGAGCATTTATGGAATCTCATCTTACTTACTAGCATCTCTTCAGTTGATCACTTTGCTACTCACTCTGAGCAATAAATACCCTCTGTAATTCTTTTCTGCTGTGGAGACCCTTAGGTCTCATCCAATTCTCTTTCTCTTCTCTCCCTTTTGAGCAGTTTTCAATAGCCATTTAAGGGAAATTCATTGGTCCATCTTGTTCAAAGCAAATTAGGCAGCTTTTTAGATCACAAGGGAGGAGCAACAAGGAACACGTTAAGATTTTTGTATAAATGAATATGTTTATACTAGAAAATTCCAGCTAAGTAAATATTGTTTGTGATAGATCAAGTTGCATGGTTGATGAAAAATCACAGCCTTGGATAAATAGCAAAACACAAAGAGGTACAAATTTCAAACCTTAGTTAAGGAATACAACTATCCTGCCCTACCTTTAAAAATTGCTCATGAAGATATATCTTACTAAAATCTAAGTATATTTTATTTGCCTTAATGTCCTAACTCGCCAATTTAGAATTCCTGTCAAGAAAAGAAGTGAAATTGGTTCAGCTTAGTCTGTTCTAAGTCAACCTAGCATGGCTCCTAAAGATCACAGCTTTCTTGACTAAGTCCTATGGAATCAATGCAATCCACCAGTCTGTGGCCTCTAGAATTACTGTTTTTTTATTTCTTTATTGAAAATTAATTATATTTGCATATCTTTCATCTTATGGTACATTACTTATTTTCCAAATGCATTTCTTAAAGATTACTAGTTGCATTTCCAAGATCACATCTTAAATTATATTTGATCACATAGCTTTTCACTAAATAAAAAAAAGTTTTAGTGTGAGCAAAGATCTTTTTAGTATTATTAAATAAAATTTTTAAATATTAATTTTTTTCATTTCCTCATCCTTCTAAATGTCTATTTTATAATGCATATAACATATTGGTACAGTATAATATGTATAAAATATATAATCTTTATTATAAATTAATCAGTTAGCTCTGAGTCCCCACCCCAGTTTCTTCATAAATAGAGGAAACTTCTTTTCCCGTAGGATTTCTGTCATTTTTCAGTTTCTTCCAATATCGCCCTGCTCTCCTTATTGGTCTCATATGTTTAAATAAATAATAACATTGGCTATACAATTTAGAAATATTACAAATAACAATAAAAAGACATTTAAACATTTCAGCAATGTATCACTTTCTGCTGGAGTGACTATTGAAGCAGGGGCTACTAAATCTAGAGATTTGCCTGAATGGGTTTGGCATTCCCTTCTTAACTCTTACAAACTCTGCAGTAACATGGAGGTCAACCTGGTGAGTCAGTCTATACATTACGTATAGACTGACTCACCAGGTTGCTCCTCCAAATAAAAGTCATAGACTAGTTTTCTCCAGACTATCCTGAATACATACCTCTAGCAATAAAAAAGTTTTAAGTCCATACTTCAAAACATATATATTTAGTTATTTGTAAATTAGATTTATATAGTACTGTAGCAATATATTATATGCAGTATAAAATAAAAACTTAGGATAACGAAGATAAAAAAGTTTAATATTTTAAAATTTTGTTTAATAATACTAAAAAGCTTTTTGTTCACACCAAAATGGGGTTTTGTTTTTTTTAGTGAAAGCAATGTGATTGTATATAATAGAATATATTGCATAACATGAAAATCTTGACTTAACACTTTGTGACACAGCCATTCGAAGTTCTTGTTCTAAATTCAGATTTTTCAATACTTTTTTTTGTTTGTTTTTTAACACTTGGTTTTCATGGCTGTCAAGGCTGAAGAAGATACTTCACAAGGATACAGAGATGTAAATGGAAAAAATGTAGCCTTTGTAGTACTTGTTAAATCATACATTCATTATTAAAAACAACCCTATTTGTTAAGTATGCGAAGTTTTGTTGCAATTGTTTTTGAAATTCAGCTAGTAAATCTGCATATTCTCTGAAATGAGGAGTAGGTATGTAGAGGGCGGAGCTTAATCCAGGTATACCCTGGTTTGTAGATGCTGGATAGCCTTTTCATTTGCTTCCAAACTATTGGATAGGTTGGGGTTTGGGTGGAGAGGGTCTTGGAAAACAGTTGCTGATCTGAGAGTTCTGTGCTTGTCTACTTTAGGCTCAAGGCCATAGACAGCAACAACCACTTTGGTAGCTGCTGTTGCTGGTGTCCCTGCTGTACTTGTACCTCTTGGGCCCTGTTACCATAATTACTACTAGCCTTAGTAGGAACCCCCTATGTACTCCTACAATTCATTGTAAAAAAGAACCATGGGAGGTAAGGTGGGTTAGAAAGAAATTCACTGTTGACTTGACAGAATTTGGGCCAAGGGACATAGGAGATGTGCAATGCTGCTTCTGTTGCTGCTCCAACTACCATTGCTGAGGGGTGGGAAAGGGAAGATGGGGCTGGGGTGGGGGAGTGCCAGGCAGATTATGGCTTCCTGTCTGTCTTCATGGCTGCCTTCCCCAGGAGGAACTTATACAGTTCCTGACTATCCAGGACACACACACTGGGTTGTGCAGGGGGAAAGGAGGAGGCAGAGCAAAAGGCAGTAGCTTGTGAGCTGGTTTAACAGCTATGCTGCTCTCTCCAGTTCTGACGCTTTCTTCCCATATTCCAGTGTATCACTTTGTGCACTACCTACTTATCCAAAGATCTCCCATTCCAATAAATTATCTCCATGGTTCCTAAACTGTGTGTTGTGGTGCCAAGGGAGATGCAGTAATACCCCAACATCTGTTTGATACACCAACATCTGTCACATCTGTCTGATATCACACACTGGAACCACTAGTTCAAGGTAGCTCAGTGTCAACATTAAATCAAGCTACATTCTTTTTGGTGCATGTTTGAGATACGTTTTTTGTTTACTTATACATTTGGCTATGCCTATAACTTCTCGAATTTTCTTGTTCACAAAGACATATCTGTGGGAAGCTGGGGGATGGATGATTGCCGTGATAAAAAGCAAGTACTGCTCAAAAATGAATGTGGAACAGGAAATGAGGGTGGGAGTGTCCAACCCAATTCCAGGGTTTGAGAAGTTGTGCAGTGCCAACAGGCACACACATTGAATTAGTAACAGTGGTTATTTAAGAACGGGATAAAAATATAATTGTTATTTCAATTCATTTGCATTGGTTTTTTTTTCAAATGGCTACTAAGATTAGGATAGAAATAATTTTTAAGTTATTTGGACTTAGTTACTTAATAAATAGCACTGTTAGAGTTTTTGTTTTATTTTGTTTTTTGGCCTAGTAGTGCTGTGAGAAAAAAAAAGAATAATACTGAGACACTAGGGGCTCCATGATCTAAAAAAGTTTGAAAACTTCTCATTTATTTGATTATCCAACCAATAAATAGCATGAAAGTGTGATGGTGATAAGCCCTGTACATGTATATGAGACTAAGGGAAGAAATACAATATTCAGATTATATCTATGATCTTTCCAGGTTTCAGGTATTATAGTCAGAGCAAGGCCATGGATGAAAGGCCCACTTAGTTATGATTTTCATGCTTTTTTGGGGGGAAGGGGTTGCTTATAGGATTTTAGAATTGTATATTTGAAGCACCAGGAAACTGCTATGTCATGTCTTGATAAACTCGTGTTTGCCTGAAGAAAGCTATGTATTTGAATCCCCCATCCCTTCTTTCTAGCAACATTTTTAAAATATTAAAAGAAGCCATAAAAAGATTTACCTCCCATCCTTAAAAAAAAGTTCCAGTAAACCACAAACACAATAGCTTTGTTACCACTTTGCTGTTTTGTGTCTATGTCTGTGTGAGTTTGGGGGAGGAGAGGAGAATTGGGGGTATTTCCATAGGATACACAAAACATGCAAAAGGACAAAAAACTGTAGAGGGACAGAACCATTTGCTAAATGAAAAAGACAATTTAGATAATTTTGTAAATCTACTGTTTTTTAGGGATATCACTTTTTTTTAGTTCAAATAGTTTGAGGGCAGTTGGAAATTTAATATCCAAGATTAATAATTTCTACTAAAATGTCCAATATACATAAAAGGGAGGAGGAGGAATCCTGGGTATTCTTTCTTTATATCCGGGAAGTAGTCAGAAAGCAGTTTCCTGAAAAGGAAGAAAGAGCCTCAGTGCTGACCAGCACTGTCCTAATTCAGGGTAGTTTTCCAGCCATCAGGTGAAGAATGTGCTCCCATGTAGCATCAGCCATCAGAAAAGGTAACTAGGAGCAGGTTTTGCCTATTTCTACACAATTGAAAGATTTTTCTTGGAGGGGAGGGCACAGAAATATCAATTAGGCAGAGGGAAAATAGTCAAACCACTTGTTGGACATGGTATAGCATAGAAGTGACTACTTGATTGAATATTCAGTTTAATATATCAAGGTCTTTCTTTTTTGGAGGAGGAGGTAACTAAGGGGGTTTGCACTATGTAAATATAGCCTTAGTATAAGGATAATTTCCCCATAAGAGCAGGAAGAATTCACTATGGACACCCTAGAAAATTATCTAAAAGGGACAGTTATTTGTATCCTATACGCCCCCAGTCATGACCCAGATATGCTGGCCTTTATCACAATAGACCTAGAGCCAATCCAGAAGCTCTGTAGTACAATCTCCTCATTATACAGATAAGCAAACTGAGGCATAGGAGGGTCAAAGTCACATGAGTAATAAGTACCAGAGGCAAAATTTGGAGCCAGGTGATCTGACTCCAGTACCAGTGTTCTTTCTACTATATCACACTGCCTTCTTTCACAATGAATGCCATAACTGAACATGAGGGATTGAGGTTAAACATTGGTCTTTAAGTTCCTTCCCCCTTTTCCCTCCTCCCATGATAAAAGCAACAGGGGAACATGACAACAGCCCGCTTTCTCCCCCATGTGGTAGTTAGAAGAAGGGAGACATGTTCACCTTTTTGTTTTGTTCTTAATGTTTATATTGGTGCTTTTAAAGTCTTATTCATTTGTTGACGCAACTTATAGAATCCCATAAAATGTAGCTTAAGTAGGATGTCTCTCTTCCCTCAGAAGGTGACATCAGTCCATCATACGTGTTTAGTCCACATTTTAATTTTGTTCTGAGTCATTCTTTTTAAAAGCTAGTTTGGTGAGGTATTTTCTCTGGCATTAATTTAATCTCCTGACAATAAGGACTTGAGCTCAGTAATTACATACCTTGTCTGAGACATCCTTGTCCTTTGAATCTCCTGAAATTCTCACAGAAAGGAGAGGTAGTGATATGACTGCTAATGGATCTAATTGTATTTTATTCTCATGGTTCCTGCTACTCATACCCTGGATCATTTCCAGGAACATGAGCAGATGGAGGTTTGGGTAACCAAACATGAAAACAGGACAAGGGTAGAAGGCAGTGGAGTGAGAAAGGGAAATTAGAAGAGGGATTAAACATATCATAGAGGAATAAAAGCAAGGGGAGGGACAAATGCAAGAAACGGTGAGGCTTTCACCATAAATTGGACACATGATACCATGAGTCTGACTCTCATGGGAGCTTCAGGATAGAATAAAGCCATTCCTTAAAGGAACTTTGATCTAGACTCATCCATAACCCTAGGGTGAAACTCCTCCTTGGCTGAGTGTGATCTAATGCAGTTATTAAAACTGCTATAACTATAGCTGCTATTGTTCCTCTCTGTAATAACCAAGAGGCCAGAGAGTTGGCCGCCATAATGAGAGAATCAAGTGGGACACAGAATAGAGGAAAGGGGAACTATTCTAGGGCAGTGACTTAAATCTGGCATCTTGGGAACATATGAATGCAGAGAGCAAAATCTTATACCCCCAGGCAGCAGTAGAAATGACCAACCATCTCAGAGAGCAAATAAAAATATATAATAGGGGCAGAAACAGCAACCAATAGCGAAAATTACTTTGACAGTCCCATGGGGCCAGGATTCTTTTTTGAGTCTGTTTGTATCTTAACAAATGAGGAGGAGAAGAAAATCCTAATACTACCACCAAAAATAACCAAAAATATAATTTTTTACAGTTTACAAAGTGCCAACTATGAAATAGGTAGCACAAACTTAGTTATCCCCATTTTATGGTTTAAGAAATGGGTTCACAGGCAGCTAGGTGGTGCAGTGGAAAAAGCACCAGCCCTGAAGTCAGGAGGACCTGAGTTCAAATGTGACCTCAGACCAAACGTTTGACACTTACTAGCTGTGTGACCCTGAGCAAGTTACTTAACCCCAATTGCCTTAAAAAAGAAAAGAAAAGAAAATAAAAGAAAAGAAAAGAAAAGAAATGGGTTCACAAAGATTAAATGACTTATGTAAGTGTCAGTGGTAGGATTATGAACCCATATCCCCTCTGTTACCAAGTTGTGGATGTTTGACGCTATAACAAGCACCTAGAAGAAAGTACTATCCCAATTAAAGTCTACTCGATAGGGTTACCTTATAGTTATGCACAACCTTGTAAATCATATGAAGAGCTATAAAATCTCAGATAGGGTGACTTTTTGACCAAGGAGCCATTTAGACTCAAAAATTGGGTAGCTAGTTCATAGAGCACTGAGCCTTCCTTGAGTCAGGAAAACCTAAGTTCAAATATGGCCTCAAACACTTACGAGCTATGTGACCCTGGACAAGTCACTTAACCCTGTTTGCCTCAGTTTCCTCATCTATAAAATACACTGGAGAAGGTAATGGTAAACCACTCCAGTATCTTTGCCAAGAAAACTCCAAAAGGAGTCACAAAGAATCCAACATGACTGAAAAAGACTAAATAACAACAATTCCCTAGCATATGCCACTCTCTTTCCCCTTATTGAAAGGTACTCTGTAGAGTTAGTCTCTACTTAAAAAAAAATAAAAATATGAGAAGCTCTTTGGTTGAAATCACTGTATTTTTGTTTTTGTTTTTGTTTTTGTTTTTTCCTCTCATTTTAGCTGTCTTATCATTAGGGCATAGAATCTCAGAGGTCTATAATGATTCTATTCTCCAACCAAACATCATTATGTGGGAAGAGACAAACAACCACAGGACGAGTTGGAGGCCAGGTGAAAAGCATGATGTCACTCTGGAAGCAGGTCCCTTATTTCATTGTTTGAGGAGACAAAAGTAAATCCATGATAAGTCTTTATAAACGAATACCTGTTTGAACAAACACTGGATTTCTCAGTAATTGCACTAATGCTAAGTTTACATTTCACAAATCTCACCTTTGTACTGACAACAAATACCTGAAGACTAGGACCTCCTTTAACTCAGAAGATGTTATTAGAACGACTTGTGTGAAACAAATAAAATAAAGTAACACCCTCTAAAAGTTACGTATCATGCCTTTATCTTCCCCATTCCACAGTGGGAAAAGCCAAGCCCTTTGTGTTGTCAAATCATGGTAGATTAGCTTCAAAAGCTTCTTGGAGATCATATGGTTGCAACCTTCTAAACCATTATGACCCAGATAGCCTGACTGGGGCAGGAGTTCTTTCCACAGAATCAACTCCACCCCCTCTTTTTTTTTTTAATTTTTTAAAATTTTTTTTCCCACCCCCTCTTCTTAATCCTCAACTATGTCACTTAGTGGAGGAGGAAGGAATCACCTTGTACCACCAAGGTTTAATCCGATTTTCCTTCCCTAAATCTAAAATTGCAAATGTTGGATTATTATTTCTTACATGGCTTTGCTTTCTGTCTTGTAGACCCAGGCAGAAAGAACACTTTTTTTTTTCTTGGAATTAAAAAAATAACAATGGTTTAAACAAACACAAAGTTCATTTAGATGTATCTTAACTATTCCAATGGAAACTTTAAAAGGAAAATTTGACTCTGCAGCTAAGCATAAAAAGGAAGCATTTGCTGCAAATGTCAAAACCATTTTCTCTTAGGGAAGTTAAAAGAGTCCAAAATTCTGTATCTCTTTCCATATGGTTCCTACCCTCTTATTCTTCTACTCATATAATGTATTTCATAGTTATTTTAATTATTATATATAGTTATAATTATATACATGGTTGTAACATATATAAGTTATTATAATTCATGTTTTAAATATTCAAACATATCTGAGATAATTTTTCAACAGAAAAAAATTTAAACATTACCTATGTTGTTTTTTCAAAACAGTTTCCTTGCAAAAACATATTAACAAAGGGTCTTACATCCTAAATATGTAGGGCATTAATGAAAATATGTTAAGCAAAGGACCTTCCAGGGGTGTGCTAGAGCCAATTCATTCTGGCTCACAAGAAACAATTGTTAAATTTTCACAGTGAATATTTATACTTCTGCAATTAGTAAATGCTACAAATGAGTGTTTGATTTATTGTTTTTTTTTATTGTCTAGATTTGTAAAAGTGAAGGAGAAAACGTTAATAAGGCAGATTAAACTTGAAAGTGTGTCATGCATGCATTTTGGGGGGGAGCTAGTTCTTTTTTAATATATTTTTATTCATTAAGTATTTCTTGATTAAATTTTTTTAAAAATTTAACAATAATTTTTTTAAAATTTGAATTCCAAATCCTCTCCCTCTTTTCCACTCCTCCTCCCTGTGTGAGAAGGCAATGATTTCATATTGATTATGCATGTAAAAAGCTGCAAAATGTATGTCTATATTAGCTGTGTTGCAAAAGAAAACAGATAGGGGCAGCTAGGTGGCACAGTGGATTGAGCACAGGCCCTGAAGTCAGGAGGATCTGAGTTCAAATCCGGCCTCAGACCAAACACTTGACACTCACTAGCTGTGTGACCCTGGGCAAGTCACTTAACCCCAATTGCCTTAAAAAAAAAAAAAAAGAAAAGAAAACAGATAAAAATGAAACTAAAAATAATTAAAAAGTACACTTCAATCTGTAGACTTCATCAGTTCTCTCTCTTTAGGTAGATAGCATTTTTCATTGTGGGTCCTTTGGAATTGTCTTGGATCACTGTCTTGATCAGAGTAGCTAAGTCTTTCACAGTTGATCATTCTTACAATATTGTTGTTCCGTGTACAATGATCTCCTTGTTCTGCTGATTTCATTTAGCATGAGTTCATATAAATCTTTTAAGGTTTTTCTGACACCATCCTCCTTGTCATTTCTTATAGCACAATAGTGTTCCATGGCAATCATATACCACAGCTCATTCACCATTCCCCTTTTGATGGGCATTCCATTGATTTCTAATTCTTTGCTACCACAAAAAAGAAAAAAGAATTGCTATAAATATTTTTGTACAAATAGGTCCTTTTCCCTTTGCTTTGACTTTTTTGGGATACAGGCCTAGTAGTGGTATTGCTGGGTCAAAGGGTATAAACAGTTTTATAACTCTTTGGGTATCATTCCAAATCATTCTCCAGAATGGTTGGGCTAGTTCACAACTCTACCAACTAGTGATACAATTTTTCCAAATCTCCTCAAGCATTTGTCATTTTCCTTTTCTGTCATGTTACCCATCTGATAGGTGTGAGGTGATATCTCAGAGTTATTTTAATTGACATTTCTCTAATCAATAGTGATTTTGAGCATTTTTCCATGTGACTATTGATAAGAAAGATAGTTTTTAAACATTTACCTACATACCCTGCCATTACCCTAATAGATAAATGATCAAAGTATATGAACTAACAGTTCTCAAAAGAAACATTTCAAATTATTAATAACCATATGAAAGATTGCTCCAAGTCATTAATATAAGCGTAAAATAAGTTTAAGATTTCATATCATGCCCAAGAAATTGGTGATACCAAAAAATAGAAATTATTTGTTGCTTCAATTAATGCAAGAAGACAGACAGACACTGTTGTTGGAGCTATGAATTAATTCGATCATTGTGGAAAGTAATTTGGAACTTTGCTTTGCATGCAAGTCATTAAAATACCCATATTCCTTTGGCCTAGAAAGCTCCACTGCCAGCCACCTACCCTAAAGAGGGAAAAGACAAGCAGAGAGGTCCTATATGTACTAAAATATTCCCAGTAGCATTTTTTTTGAAGTAGCAAAAGACTAGAAACAAAGTAGGTATCAATTATTTGAGAAATGGCTAAACAAATTGTGATACATGAATGTTATATAGAACATTATTGAGCCTCCAGAAATGGCAAATGTAAAAAATTCAGAGAAACATGAGATAACTTATATGAATTTACATGATGAAATCAGCAAACAGAATCAGTTAACAAATCAACAAGCATTTATTAAGAAAAAAAAAACCAAAACCTACATAATTTTAATGACCAAGATTAGCCCCAGAGAATAAATGGAAAAAAAATAATGTGCCCCTTTTCCTTCATTGGAAAGGTAAAGGGCTATAGATGTGGAATGCTGCATGTGTAGTCAGACATGATCAATGTGACACAGTTCTGGCTGAACTGTTTTCTGTTGTTTTAATTTTTCTTATTACAGAAGGTTGGGGAGAATATTCTGAAATAAATATGAAATTTTAAAAGGCATCAATACAAAATGAAAAAGTTGACAGACATATTAGCAGATGAATTTTGTTCCTTGAAAATATGTGCCTAAATACTAGCTGATGACTAGTGTGGAAATAACCAGGGCATGATGGTTAGCACAAGAAGAGAGAAACAGGACAAAAAGAGAGCTAAAAGATTCCACATGACAGCATGGTGAAACCTATAGAGAGATGAAAATAGTCAATACTTGTGATTGATGTTGACTACAAAGATGCCTGTATATAGTTGAAGGATTATTACTCTCTATGTTCTCATCTCAGCTTATTTTCATTTTCAGATAAACAGACCTTCAGCTTGAATTCTTTGGAGAGTATAGAGTCCCATGACTCACAGGCATAGAACATCAATGGAAAAAATATTTGTATTTTTTTTAAAATGAGCCTTTTTTCAGTGAGAAGCTTGAGATTGTTAAAAGAACTTTTTGATTTCCCAAAAGTAACCCAGCCCTCTCTCTTCCTTCTTATCTCTGGGCCTGAATCATAATCTATTTGTGGTATCCATCCAACACATATACATTTATGAACAAACTTTATAGATTATCCAGTCAATTGAATACCAGTCTTGATAGGAGACACTCTTAGCCTACGTGGATTTTCCCAAACTACTTGAAGGCAGAGACTGTTTCCTTTTTGTCTTTTTATCCCCAGCATCCAGCACAGCTCCTGGTACCTAAAAGGTACTTAAATATTTTTTGACTAGGTAATTGATTAGAATGTTAGACTAAACTCTTTTATATAATTTTGAATACCATTAAGGAGCTTCTGCAATAGTGCACAGCATACTGTATTGCATTACAAAGAGGGAATTATAAAAGAAAATGGTATAAAGTATGTCATCATATATATGCATTTTATATATATGTATATATACATATATTATGTAAACTCAAAGAAGAATATGGTCTTGTCCACCTTGCACAAGCAAGAGATAAACAAGGGACAGTTCAATGGCTTCATTGGTGTCCTCATAATATCCAAATTCAAGAAAGCAGCAATTTGTTGGATAGACTCCTTATTGTGAAGCTATGGATGAGAAGATAAGTAGGAATTGATAGGTTGTGATTTGTATCACTGAAGGATATATCAGCATCAAAGAATATTGGAGTATGAATGGATCCATCCCAATATCTTCTATATAAATGATTTCAGGAAAACCAACTAAGAAAATCCTTGCCTCTCTACTCCCTTATAAGCTCTTCTTGTTGGGAGACCTTTATGTGCTTGAGTTTTCAAGTAGTGACCTTCCCAATCTATCTTCTTTAAAGAGAAATCATTTATATTGGGTTTGGAATGGTGAAAAAATATACGAGATCAAATGCAATATTGACTTGCCTGTGATAGTTGAATTTCTATGCAAACATCTCTTCCTTTTATAAAGGATCTTTCTGCTTCCCTTGCCAATTCTTCAGACCATTTGGCTCCAGAAATGACTCTAGTAACTTACAGATATTCTATAAGCATCCCTTATCTATTTTTCTCAATGTCTGGGTTACCCTTAAAAAGGATGGAGGAAAAAGAACAATCCAATTTTTGCAACTCAATTTTAATTTTAGTTCTCTCTTCTCTCACTGTTAACATTGCAAATGGTTTCAAAATAACAAATGTTTACTTTTATATTGCTCTTTCTCTCCACACATTTCAAATAGCTCTGGAAACACCTATGGATCCTCACACTATTTATCTGTCTTACAAAAATGCTGTATCCAATTTTAAAATGTATTAAGCCATAGATATTGCAACAAGACTGCACAGTAAGCCAGAATTTCAAATAGAAACTAGAGGGTTATAATACCCTCTCTTCCGACCAAGAAATGTCAGTTTCACTTGTAATAAAGTAGTTGTCTGGGTTATTTGATGGGAAGATGGTGGAGAGTGTCACCAAACCAAAGTCACACTAGTTCAAATTATTAAGCATAATGAAAAGCATTTTTTAACTTCCATTTAATGTTATTTCCTATGTAGATTTAAGAAGGACGTAGTATCGTGGCTTCCATGCCATCTTTCTTTCATGATCAAATAGGAAAATCATCTTCAGGAGTGGATAGGTGCTTTATCCATAGAATCATCATAGGACCACAGATTCACAGCAGGAAGGGGCCTTTAAACCAACTGAGCCCAACTTCTTCATTTTATAGATGATAAAACTGAGATACAAAAAAATTAAATTACTTGTCCAACATACAAATCGGAAGCAGGATTTGAATGTAGGTATTGCTGATTCAAAGTCAAATGTCTTATCCATTAATCCACACGATCTCTGTAACATTATTTTAAAACCTTTATAAAATTTCACATTTCTTACTGTTATTGCCTTTCTGATACAATTAGAGTTTTATTAGTTTTATCTCTTCCTGCTGTATGATATGTATCAATAGAATCACAATTATCCACATTTCCCCAAATCACATAAACGCTTTGGATGTGTTCAAATTGCATAGTGAGTTAATTGTGTTTACCTGGAATTTTGTTTCTTGTTTGGAGAGTTGTTGTTTTTAAAGAAGAAACTGCGAACAAATATAAAAGGATCTGTGTGTTTCAAAAAAGAAAATATATATATATAAAAGGATCTGTGTGTTTCAAAAAAGAAAATATATATAAAAAATATTATATATAAAATATATTATATATTATATATTTATATATTGTATATAATTTATTTATATATAATTATTTATATTATATATTTTTATATTTATATATTTTTATATTAAATATATAATATATCTTATATATAATTATATTATATATTCATTTATATATAATTTTATATATATAATATATATATACTGACAAGAGTATCCTCAGAAATATATATATTTCTGAGGATACTCTTTTCAGTGGCAAAATATTTTACACAGTAGGAAAGCACTCAGAATTTTATTGCACAGATAATACATATTTGTAAAACTGTTTAATAGCAACACAGTACAATATAGGAAAAATGAGTATTCCAAACAGCAATCTTTACAGGAGTTGATGAAATTCTATTTGCAAGATCGAGTGTAGCTGTATTGTAGATGTGTCATTTAATTTAGTTTGGAGCTGTCTCTGATTCTATTGCCAAAGTAGATGCATTCCAAATCTATGGGACAATTTGAAAAGAGCATAGTGAGCTAGAATACAAAATAGAAAAAACAACAGAAAGTAATCAGCTTAGCAAGGGGAAGGCCTCCCTCACACACCTGCAGGTCATGGAGGGGAAAAGATGGAGGCACTTTCACTCTCTATCTCATGATCATTCATGATCAAGAAGGGAAAGAAGTTTACCCCAGCTAGCTAAACAAACAGAATTCATATTAACTGGCACTCATCCTTTCCTCATGTGGTTTCCAGTCTCTATTGATGCTCCAGGTTAGGAAGCTCACTCAGGACTGTTGCCACTATCATCATGGTTCTGGAAAGTATGGGACATGACATGACTCTTCATGTATTGCCAGGTCAACCACATTGTGACCTGGTCATACTCTTTTGTCTTTTCTTCCAGATGTTCAAATCACAAAAAAAAAAACCAAAGGAAAGAAGAGAGGAAATAAAAAATGAAACTGCAGCATAAAGATAGTTTCATTTAATCCTACTGCAGAGGCAGCTAGTTGGTACAGCAGATAGAGGGCTGGGCCTGGAGTCAGAAAAACTCATCTTCCTGAGTTCAAATCTGGCCTCAGAAACTTACTAGTTGTGTGACTCTGGGCAAGTCACTTAACACCGTTTGCCTCAGTTTCCTCATCTGTAAAAAGAGCTGGAGAAGAAAATGGCAAACCACTCCAGTATCTTTGCAAGAAAACCCCAAATGGGGTCATGAAGAGTCAGACATGACTGGAACAAATCCTACCCACACAACTTCTGAGCACAAATCCAGTTAAAAAGGGGAGTCAATCAACCGTTTTGTACCAGGCTCACTTTGCAGAAGTTGCTCTGCCAGTATTCTCTTCTCTTCTCTTCTCCTCTCTTCTCCTCTCCTCTCTTCTCTTCTCTTCTCTTCTCTTCCCTTCTTTCTCTTCTCTTCTCTTCTTTCTCTCTCTCTTTCTCTCTCCTCCCTACACACACACACACACATACACACACACACACACACACACACACACACACACACACACACACACACACACACGCTTCTCCTCAGGCCCAGGTAAAGGCATTTGAGGACATAAGCAAGGAGAAGCAGGGCCCCCAAGTTATACTGCCATACCAACAACTGATACACACCAGTTATGAGGCTGCTTTCTGACAGTCTAAACCACTCCCACAAGATTGTAGACAGATGGACAGATGCTTCATCTCACATCTTCCTTCATACATTAGGACACTGTATTTCCTTTCCTTGTATTTCCCCTTCCCACTTTAAGTTCTATAGCATTGCAAGTTCTTGTCATTCATTCATTCAATAAACATTTACTGTTGTTCTTGTAAAGTAAAGCAGATATGAATATAAAAAAGATATAGTCCCTGCTCTCAAAGAGCTTGGAATCTAATAGATATGCAAAGATAAATATAATACAAATTAGGACATCATAAATGCATAAGAGCATAGCACAGAATGCTATGAGGAAAATCATCTTCAGTGTCCTTTCAACAATCAGTCTCCTCTTCAACAATCAAATCCTACCTGTCTCTCAGCTCAAGCTCTATCTCTTCCAAGAAGATTACAATGAGTCTCTCCAGGACATCTTAAAGGTTTCATTTTTTTAAACTCCTATAACCATTAATGTTTGAAACAAGCATTTACATAATTTACATATCTTGTCCTGGGTTGCTATTAAACTGCTTCACAAGTATACATTCTTCACACAGTAAAATTGTTAAGGATGCAACGGTGAGGGACAATGTCTTCTATTTCATCAGTATGCCCTACAGCATAAAGCAAAGTGTTGAGCACTACATAGAGACAGCAGACAAATGAAATGTTAAACCTTCAAGGAGCTGTAGATATCATGTAATGCCATCCCAATATTTTTCATTTTAGGAAACTGAAGGCCAAGAGAAGGCAATCAACCAGATGAATTTAAGCACACTGCCCATAATTTATGTCGGAAATGTAAGCAAAATGTTATTAACTTCATAATGTAAAAGTATACTTAGTATTCAGATACTACTATATACAGACAGTAATAGATATGCACATTATAGGTGAGCTTAGCCTGGAGCAGTGGAAAAAGTCCTGGATTTGGAATAAAAAATTTCTTTTCAAGCCCCTACTCTGACAAATAGCAGTCAGGTGATCTTGGGCAAATCACTCCAATTCTCTGGGCCTCTGATCTCCCACTTATAAAAAGATAGGATTGAACATAATGAGTTTTGAGGTCCCTTCCAGCTCCAAATCTATGAACTTATTATGATAATTAGCTATTGACTCTAATTACATTTACATTGAACTTGAATTGAATTGATGAGAAATATTCCATATGAGATAATATGGAGAAACATTTTGTTCCAAGTTACACGACATTCATCAATGTACGCATAACATGGTTAGATTCAAAGCACACCAGGTATCTACTTCACAAGTCGGTCCACATAGTAGAATTGTATACGGTAAACCAAATACATAGGTTGCATGAAACAACGTATATTAAGAGTTTAAAACTCTCAAAAAATGGAAGAAATGTCTCACAGAGTAAAACAGGTGCCAAACTCTACAGAGGATGACAGACAGCCCATCTGGAGTCTGCTTCTGTAACTAGGGTTTGTAAAATGAACTTGCCTATTGGGGCTGAAAGACTCTTTTGGCTACCCTCAGGCACAATGCTTCTGTGCAGCAACATCACATCACATGTAAACACAGTCCCCAGCAGGTAGTTACAATTCATTAGGGCTATCACTGAGGGCAAGACGGAAGCAGGCCTAGTAATGCAAATGGTGGGATATTTTCGCTGGAATTAGAGCTACCACTACTGGGTTCTCACTCTGGCAGTTTTCCATGAGCTTCTGATAGTTACAAAGAAAATGGCCTGAACCAAAGAGTTCATAGACCAACAGCTACTCAAGAGGGCTTTTCTCTTTAAGCAGATGAGGCAGGGATGTAACAAAAGGCAAGGAAGCTTCTCTCACTTCTAAAATAATGGATTGCTGCTAACTGCAGAGGGGGAGTTGACTCAACATCATCTCAGGGGGGAAAGGAGCTTTTTTTTTTTCCTACAAAATAAAAGGTACCAGAACTTTTTTCTATTTTCTTCACTTTCTTATTTTCTCACGTAGCCAGCCTTCACAAATGTCTGAGCTCAAAAGGGTCCTAATAGTCTATAGAAATAAATTCTATGAGGATAGGATCAGAAGGAAGACCTGAGAAGAGTAAAAATGGTATGCAACTTGAGCATCAAGTGGGACTCCTAGACATTTTTACTTTTGCCTGTTGAAATGAGGTCAATCATAGAGTTTCTCTCTAATATTAGTATGTTTGACAATTACCATCACCAAGAAGGTTTTCTATGGGAATGACTGAATTTAGCTCATTTCCAGGGTCTTTAATTCACTGCAAGCAGTCAAGATTTCCAATAAACATTTGACAATACAGCATATGGATTAGTAAGCATTTAAGAACAGAAACAAGACTTGCTCCTGAGGACTAGGTAACAAAATAATAGCACCATTTTCCTTCCTTATCCCCAGAAGAAAAATCCCCACCCGCAGAGAAACAAAACAGACAATGCTATACATACCACACCAAGAAAGACACAGTATCATGAATGGAGTTTGGGACATGGCTGCAAGGCAGTGTCCATGATCTGGCCGCTCACTCAGATGTGGCCACTCCCCTACTTTGTTACCTTGGACCCAAGACATTCTGAGAGAAAGTATCCTTTCAATCAAATCTTGGATCCCTGTTTAGAGGACTCAACTTCCTGTTATCACATATCTGATGTAATATACGTGCCCTCTAGTACAAAAGAAATCTACATCTCCTGTAAATTTCATATGTACATATGTACAGACTGCAGACATACAGTATATATCATGTGTCAAAGTAAACACAACATAGTTATGCACAAAGCACATATGTAAGTATACAGAGTATATTATATAGTAGAGTTGCATATGAGCAAATATAGGTAGAAATATAGATATAGAAATATATTGCATGAAGGTAGAGACAACATAACATAGCATGTTGGAGTTGTAAACAGTGTACCTTACATAACCCTATGGTCCATGGTCTATGGCAAGGGTGGGGAACCTGAGGCCTTCTAGGTCCTTGGGTGTGGCCTTTTGACTGAGTCCAAGTTCTATAGAATAAATCCTTTTATTAAGGGGATTTGTTCTATGAAGTTTGAATTCAGTCAAAGGGCTGCCCACGAGGACCTAGAGGGCCACATGTGGCCTTGGGGCTGCAGGCTCCCCATGGTCTAGGAATCATCTTTCCTCAAAGGTAACACACAGTTCTGTTCTAGGAGTCACAACATGGCTACATAAGTAGCATTTTCATCCAGCCCCACATGATGAATGATGACATGTCAGCCTGGTTATTGACTGGTTAGTCTGGGCATGTTGTCAGTGACATGCTACCATCTCCATACCCTTAACCTCTTCTTATATAGGTAATATGCTATTCTCAAGTCCATTGACCTAAAATCCCAAATCTGACACCATGGATAGCCTAAGATGAATGGTATTGTTTCTAGCCCCTAAGTAGTCAAGCTCTTTCAGTGGCTTCTGTTCCTTCAGACCTTCATAGCTGGAGAATCATGAAAGAAAGAGTTAAGCTTAGGATTCATTCCCCACCCCTTACAAGCAGAGGTCATTCTCAGTCCAGGAAAGTCTTGGCATTTTTTTCCAAAGAATGCCAAACTTCAATTTCTATTTCACTGAGATTTGTCTTTGATATGGATCATTGTCTGGTACCAATTACCTATCTCTAAATGGTGGCCTTCTGGGGAGCTGATTCCTTAATTCTCCCTCCCTTCCTCCTATGTGCCACAAAGTTCACCTCACTTTTATCTGGACAACCTGCTTCCCTAAAGATCTGCCAGGGCTAGGTCTACATATACCAACCCCTGCCCCCCAACTCCTAATTCCTGCAGCTTCTACTCAAGACAGAACAGTCATGCACATTGTTACAGCTCCCACAATCTGCTGAGCTCAGGCACTTTTCACCATTCAGCCATCAGCCTTTAGTCAGACATTTCTTTATATCTCTGTTGCTAGTTTTCCTTCTTAACCTTTCACCTCAGCCAATGCTGGTCTCCTCTAAATAGCACCTGCCTCTTGGAACCCATAGTATTGTGGGAAAATGAGTCTTTCAAAATGAGAATTTTCATGGAGCACTGGGCTCCATTCTTGGGGTGCTCAGATCCCTCCCAGTTCATTACAGGAAGCTTTTACATTTCTCCTCCAAAAAACAAGTCTTGTGGCTGGTAAGGAGCTAAATAAGGCAAAACAAACACTCAAATAGCTTAAAAAATAAAAAACAAAAACAAAAACCCTCACCTTTCCTCTGTTGAATTCTGTCATTTAGCGAGTCTTCTGGGACTTTGAAGAGAAGCGTATCTTGTTTGGATAAGACACAAAAGACTGTGATATTCCACTGGACCACCACGAAGGGTCAAGAAAACAATGGCAAATCTCTTCCTTAGAGCAGGCAATGAAAATTATTATAAACTCCTAGAATATTGAGTTTCCAGCTGAAAGACAAATTCATTTCATCAAACAATTTAAATTGCCTACTATTTTTCTAGGCGCTAGAGATACAAACATGCAAAAAGACACAAGCCCGACCCATAAGTAAACTTGAAAGCTATTAGGGAACATTAGGCATCTTTACACAGATAAATATAATGGAAAATAAAACATGAAAAAGGCAGAAAAGAGGTACAAAATACTATGGTTAAGTTTAAGTAAGTAGAGATTACTTGGAGCTGGGGGAATAAGAGAAAGCCTGTATCCAGGGAAGGACATGGAGAGAATGGTATTCCATTTATATGGGACAGCTGGAGCAAATTCACAGAGGCAGTAAAGCTGTTATTAGTTTAGAAATGTTATCTTTTGAACTATTTAGCTTGTTTTTACCTAGGAGAGTACATGAACAGGACCGTGTTAATTTAATAAACATAATCACAATGATCTCTCATTGAATCATTAGCAATCTGGTCAGAGCAAGAGACTCCAAACCTCACTGCAATAGCTCCTTTCTTTCCCCCCATTTCTTTTACTATCTTTTCTCTAAGTACACTCCAAATATGTATTTCAGGTACAGAATACCATAAAGGCCACATGAATGAAATAGCCTCTGTAACTGTGTTGAATATAGTCCCACAAGGTCTCAATTCCTAAAATATTTAGTTTGATTTGAGAAAACCCACCAAATAACCCTCTCCTGGAATCAGAACCACTAATGCCTACTGTCTAGGTTCAGATTTAAACAAGAACTGATGTTAACACAATCTCTTTCTGAAATAGCCAAGTATACTCATATTCTGTGCCTTTCTTCCCACTGTCCACCCAGGTGCCACCTCATAAAACCCCTCACTTATTAGTTCTCCCTCCCTCCTCAAATCATTTTGGATTTGTTGATCTATTTACATTGTATCCCTGAGTAGAACATAAGTTTCTTCAGGGCAGGAACTACTTTTCTTTCTTCATAACTTTAGCTCCTCGTATAGAATTTACATATAGTAGGAACTTAATATGTGGTTGCTAAGCTTGTTAGAATCAAATATTTCTCCCTACTTTTGTTCTTTATATGCCTTTTATTTATCCACAGTCTGGTCATGCTTGAAAGCCCAACTCACCTCCCACTGAATCTGACCACTGCAGGATACAATGAGCTTTCCTGTCTCTGAAACCCTATGGCACTTCAAATACACACAATTTGTAAGAACTGTGTGCAGACATGTATAATTTATATCTAATTGCTTGCCATCTCAGGGAGGGGAGAAGAAACAGAAGGGAGAGAATTTAGAACTCAAAATTTTAAAAAATGAAAGTTAAAATTGTTTTTACATGTAATTTGAAAAATATATATATATGAAGGCAGACAGAGAGGAAAAGGAGTGGAGGTGGGGGACAGGACAGAGATATACCATCAGTTAATTCAGACAACTCTACCCATACCAGGGTTAAGGAGAAAGAATATTTTAACAGGTCAGAAATGCAAAAAAGTATTGGTATATAAATGTCAAATCAGCTAACCTTTGGCAATATTCAAGTCCAGGTCCAAGGGGAAAATGAATGAGCAAAGACCCAGGTTGGTTCCAGGGAGTATTGGGTTTGTTTAGTCAATCATTGTACTCTTTTCTGTGTCCATTCTTCTCAGCCATAGGGACCATAGCCATCTATAGAGCTGCTGAGTCTCCAGAAGAAGCAGTCAGGACATCAAGTAGTTTGACAGATTTCTCAATATAAATGCCCATGTGTCTATGGGACAGCCCTGGGCTTTTTCAGAGCCCAGACACAAAAAGTCATCTGAGTAATGATGACTTAGCCCAAAGTAGCATATCTGGCCTTCAGTAACTGAGCTCAATCAGTCCCTAGAGATGGAGTTTCTAGCAGTATACACCATTATGTGACACAATTAACACCTAATTTATGCAGTTTGCTAATTGTTTCATGATTGAATCTTGTCTCCTTGCCTTCCAAAAAAGAATGTAAGTTCCTCAAAGACTGACACCAAATCCACATATAAAGCCCTAGAGCTTCTTTTGTCCTTCAACTGTTTCAATCATGTCCAACTCTCAGTGACCTCATTTGGAGTATTCCTGGCAAAGATACTGGAATGGTTTGCTATTTCCTTCTCCAGCTCACTTTACAGAGGAAACTGGGGTAAATAAGGTTAAGTGACTTGCCGAGGGTCACACAGCTACTGTGTCTGAGGCCAGATTTGAACTCAGAAAGATGAGTCTCCCTGACTCCAGACTTGGCTTTCTGTGTACTATGGCTCCACCTAGTTGCCTTCCTAGAGCTCCTAGGATAGTGCTATGTAAGTAATAGTTGCCCAAAACATACACGTTTGCTTGTTTGAACTATGCAATCAATATGTTAGGCCATCTGACCAAAGGTTAACAACTGTGTTGGCGTAGCAAACAGGAGCAATTTCACACTACAACCACCATGGTCCTCATATAGATGAGGTTTATAGTTGCTAAAGGACACAGTTTACTCTTTTCTATTTGAATCAGTAACCTAGTCAACATTCCCATGAAAAGCTTATACTACCAGATAACATTAGCTTCTGAAGAATGTTCATATATATTTATATATATGTGTGTGTGTGTGTGTGTATGTGTACATATGTGTGTGTGTGTATATATATACATACATACACACACACACACACATATATATATATATATATATATCCAAGTATCCTAATCAAATATTGACTGATTGAGTTGAACCGGCCAGATACAGCTGGACATGCCAATGAACTGGTGAATCCCACCTTTGACAGGTAGACAGAGTTTGGATTAGAAATTGCAAGGAGATCTACCTAACTGGTTAGTCCCTTCAGGTACTCAGAAAGTGGTTTAAGTGCATATGCCTTTAGTTATGTTTGGTGAATAAAAATCCTAACATGGGAACTAAGATCACATATTTGGAGTTGAACAGAGGAAATAGAAGTCCAGAAAGGTTGTGACTGACCTCAGGACACACAGGTTGTAAGTGGCAGAGGCAGGATTCAAACCCATCTCCCTCTGGCACCAAATCAAGCACCTTTTCTTTCCATGGCAGCATGTTGTTCATAGAATCAGAACAGCATCAAATTAGGGCAGGAAAGAATCTTACAGATCAGCAGTCAAAACATCATTATCTAACTCACAGACCTCAATAATTTATATCATTTTTTCAGCACACTTTAAAAACCATTTGGTAAATCTTGCAATGAAAATTATTAAGTACCTAACTTATATTCGTTAAACTCTCCACTGTCTTGAGTCTACTCTCCAGACTCTCAGGAAATGTATACTGTAACATCACACATGTTTCTTGAAGGAGTTATGATCTTACATCATATTTAAATGTCATGGAATTCCACAAGACAAATATATCCTCATGTAATTTAATAGGCAATCAGCAAGCTATTATTTTTCCCTGATTAACATACAGAAAGCTGGTGATCACAGCAGGCAACTGATGAGGCTGATCTGTCAATGTCCTGATAATTCTCTGCCTGATTGCTTCAAGTTGGCGAAGCTGCATAATCATGAAAAAGTCAGGGAGGATTTGATCAGGACCAGAATAGACCATCGATTGTGCTCGAGTGATTTTGGTGTCTGTGGCTTGCCAACTCTAATGCACAGGATGATGCTTGGATGCTATCTTGGGGGGAGTCCTCCAGGAGGAAATCAATATTAAGACTTAAAAAAAAGGAGGAAAAAGTCATAGAAAATTTACATGAAATGTAATTCCAGGAAAGCTCAAGGTAGTGGAACAGATATTGATATGAACAGCTACCACACTGTTCTTGGAAGTTCAGTCAAACCAATTTTAAAATATTGGTGGGTCCTAATGGACGAATTAGCCTTTTGATTACTTGGGTTTCATGGACTTCCTCATACTTTCCCCAACAGCCTAGACTACACATTAACCAAATGTCAACAAAAATAAATCTCCAAATGAATGAGTATTCATCATTTCAACTGAATTGTAGAGAAATCAGAGACATGGTTTCATTTATGGTTAAAGAGTTCCCAATCATTTTCCACAATGAATCTTGGTGAATAAAAATATACCTAGTTAAAACTGAGTATTTCCTTATAGAAGCCATGTTTCAAAGGTAATAGTTTCTTACTTGAGATACTCAGGTGGGTTGTTTTTTTTTTCTTTCTTTTTTTTTTGTATTTGGAGGTTTTGTTTTGTTTTTTGTTGTCCTAACCCTAAAAGTAGTATATGTCAGTATATACTACTCCAAACAATAATTTGGATAGCCCTGATTTCTACTTAAAAACTTGTAGTTCATTTGTAATCTTCTTTTTACATATCATATTGCTGAACAACCCAATCCCAGTCAACAGTGCCTCAACTAGCACTATGAATCCTTGTGATTAGCAATATGGGAGGAGCATCAGCAAAAGATCCCCTGGTAATGACCTTCCTGGTATAGCCTGTCATTTGATGAACTTCTCTAGTTTCAGCATCACCAATGGAAACTGTCCAAATAATTGTCCAGTTCAGATTTGGGGGTAGAGGGGCAAGACTTGGGGTGGCACTATTTACATATGCCCAGGATGTTCTTAATAAGTTGAGTTCCCATCTCACAGTATCTCCACTCCACCAATTCCTACCTTCATACTAGAAGACTTCAACAACCATTTTGATGTTCCTTAAAATGCCCTAAGCTCTCATTTCCACCAATATGATCAACTCCTATTACTATCATATTCCATCCCAGATATCCTTGATCTTGTCATCACCCACTTTCATGTTCAAAACATTTCTTTATCTAAATCATATTTTAATGAGTTTATCTCTCTCTATGCCTTACTACAACTAACCATGTTCTTTGTCCTTTTTTTGGCCTCTAATACCTCCAACTCTTAGTAGTTTTCCAGGCCATTTACTCTGCTCTGGCCACATTTTCTTCTCTTCCCAGTTTCCACCTTTTGGTGAATCATTTCAATGCTACAGTAAACTTTGTTCTCAAATCCCTTGCTCCTTCCTATCATTGATTTGTCAAACCTCTGCTCTGGATTACTTCTACTCCCATAGTGCTGAACAGAGCTAGAGAAATCACAAAACCATGCTGACTCAGACCGTTACAAATTTATGTTATCTAGTCTCAAATGGCTCTTATTATAGAAAGGCAGTCCTTTTACTCTTCCTTAATATATTCTCCATCCCACTCACAGGATGGCTGTTCCAATCTTTCTCTTCTCTGTTCCAGCTTCTCATCCCTTTTCCTCCAAATCTACCAGTTGAAGGCCTTCATTTCATACATTACCACAGAAAAATTGAGCTCTCCTCTTCTCTTACTCTCATCTCATATCCCTCTGACATTATCCTCTCACTATCTCCTCCTTCACTCCAGACTGATGAATAATAGATCCTTCTTTTTATAAAGTCAACCCTGACATGTGTGCCCCTTACCCTATTCCCTCTCATCTCCAGCAAAGAGTAATCTCAATACCTCAATAATCTCCCTCTCTCTCTTTCTCTCTCTCTCTCTTCTGTTTCTATTGTTTCTCTCTATTTCTATCTCTCTGTGTCTCTGTCACTGTCTCTCCTCTCTCTCTGTTGTCTGTCTCTGTCTATGTTTCTCTCTGTCTTTGTCTCTTCTCTCTCTGTTGTCTCTCTGTCTCTTTGTTTCTCTCTCCCTGTTGTCTCTGTCTGTCTCTGTCTCTTTCTGTCTCTCTGTCTCTTTGATTTTCTCTCTCTGTCTCTGTCTCTCTGTCTCTCTCTCCTTTCTCTCTGTCTCTGTCTCTCTGTGTCTCTGTCACTGTCTCTCCCCCATCTCTGTTTTCTGTCTCTGTCTCTCTCTGTTTCTGTCTCTGTCACTGTCTCTTCTCTCTCTCTGTTGTCTCTCTATCTCTTTCTGTTTCTCTCTCCCTGTTGTCTCTGTCTCTGTCTCTTTCTGTCTGTTTCTGTCTGTTTCTGTCTCTGTCTCTCTGTCTTTGTCTCTCTCAGTCTCTCTGTCTCTGTCTCTGTCTCTGTCTCTCTCTCTCTCTCTCTCCTTCTCTAGCCTTAAAAAAAAATCTCACTAGATCCTATCATCTGTGCTAGCTATTATTGCCTATCAACTGAGGAATGGCTAAAAATACATGGCACATGAATGTAATGGAATATGACTGTTTTGTGAGAAATTATGAATATGGTGAATACAGAGAAGATGGAAAAACTATGAAGTGATGCACCATGAAATAAGCAGAGGCAGGAATTCCACAATCCTACAATCCTACAACAATGTAAATGAAAATAACAACCACAAAACAATTAAAACTTGACGTTGAAAAATATAAAGACCAAACTTGGATTCAAAGAAAAGACATGAAAAGACAATTTCCCCCAGCTTCTTTGGGAAGGGGGTGTTCTATGGATTTAGATTTTGCAAATAACATCACATTTCTCCAATATGTTCATTGGTTTTGCTGAAATTTTTTTCTTCCTTAAAAAAAAAACAAACACAACTTTACAGTAAGAGATGCCTCTCTGGGAGGAGGACTAGAGGGGGTATGGGGGGGGGAAGTAGGTGATATGAAAACAGTTATCTATAAAGATCTGTTTTAATCAAATTTAAAAAATGAATTTATTAAAATAATTTAAAGTAATACTGGTACAAATTGTAACAGAATTCAGCATTCTTGGACATAATGATAACACATCATTTTAGATGGGTGATTTTAAAAAAAATTTCTTTTAAAGTCTTTCTGAAATAAGTTGCAGTTTGAGCTATGAATAGCATATTTTCCAGTCTAAATACAATTCCTATGTAATTTATGCCAGGGCTGGTCTAGAAGAAATATTAAATATTTTAGCACTGTTTTTTCCAGGAGGGGATCTATCTATGAGTATTTTGGGCCCGCACTTATTGGAACTGAATTCCAACAAGCCTTTTTTCAGGTTCCCAAGCAAAGTCATTCCAAAGAAATCATTAGAAGAACAGACTTTTAAAGCCAAAAAATTTTTGGTTGTACAATAGAGCATAGTGACACATACTTTAACAAAATAGAGCAAAACCAAAATTCAGGAAAAAAAATCTACATTTCTTAAGTTCACATTTTATTTCAATAATGTTCATTGTGTAATTTTCCTTTATTGTGTTGAGACTATATTTCAATACTTCCAAACACCATAATTTCCACTATGTGAATATTCCCTCCACTAATGGGAGGGAATTTTAGTAGATAGTCTTTGTTAGTTCCTGGGGCCAAAAAATTCACCCCATGATGGCCAAATTCTGTAGATGAACCTATCTGTACTTAACTAAACAACAGCCACTCATCTCATTGCTGGGCCTATCCTTGAAGTATTGACATGTTGGAAGGACTTGCCAGAGCTTTCATTCTAGTGGCATAGCTTTCAAGAATGCAAGGTCACCATTTTGCCACAATAAGGCATCAGAGCAAAGTTTCACTAGCAGTTAAGGTATATGATATATAGTAATGTTAAAGAAAACTTCCCTAGTTATTTAAAAGACAAGCATCAAATTTTACTTTTAATAAATATCATTCCCATATAAGATTTAATATTTTCCCATGTTACCGTCTTTGTATAAACATCCTCCCTTCTTTGCACATGTCTTTTTTCAGCTCCTGTTTTCCCTCGATAAGTTATTCAAATTCAAAACATATTTTTAGAATTGGGAATAAGAAGTCCCAAGTGCCTGAGGCTCAGATGGTGAGGTCAAGTTAAAACATAGATCATCAGTAATTTTCCTGAATATGGGAGAGTGCCAACAGAAGGAACAAAGTATTGGATATGGCCACTATCTGGAGAATTCAGAAAATTTATACAATGTGGGATGGTGTCTTATATGGGTAACTCTACTGTGAGCTGAAGTTCATTTAGCCCTTTGGGTCCTTGGAAATACAAAGGCTGTTCCACCTTGACAAGAATGAAGCCAGAACTTATTGATATAATGAGATATTTATACGTCTATATGTTTATTGTTGTTGTTGTTGTTGTTATGAAAAAGAAACTGCTTTGGACCCACTTTTCATTCATTCCCTTACTGCTACTCTTCTCATTAAGTAAAAAGGTGGAATATCATACCATAGAAATGAGCTTTCCTTTTATGAACTGATACAGAATTAGGTGAGCAGAATAAGGAGAATAATTTATATTATAACAACAACATTATAACAGTTGACTTCAAAAACCTTAAGAAATCAGATCAATATAGTGGCCCACCACAATTCAATCCAGTGATGATGTATGATTCACCTCCTGACAGAGAAATGATAGACTCAGGATCTGGAATGAAATATATTTTTGGACATAGTCAATGTGAGTTTTTGTTTTGCTTAACTACATATGTTTGTTACGAGGGTAGGTTCCTCCCCCCCAGAATGTGGGCGTGGGCATAAAGGTAGAAGGAGAACATAAAAACTTAAGTGAAAAAATGAAAATAAAGGCACCTACCCAATTTAAGATTTTTCAAAAATGAGACTTTCTTTATAACAAAAAAAAAAAAGTTAAGCTAGACCACAACAGTGACCTTCTAGAATAGCATATGTAGCATTCCACACCCATAGTAATCTTCCAGGAAAAAGAGGGTGGTACATTTTCTCATTTTTCTCTGGGACCAAGATTGATCATTGAAATTCCATAATATCTGGCTTTATTTAATTTTCTTTTTTCTCTATATGATTAAAATCACTGTACATGTTGTTTTTTCTGGACCTGCTCTCTTCACATCACATCACTTCACTCATATTTCCAAGATTCTCTGATTCCTCATATTCTTCATTTTTAGAGTATAAAAATATTCCATTCCACAATTTCTTCAGTCATTCCTCAACAATTTGCCAACTGTTTGTTTTGTACACAGTTTGGTTCAGTTTCATTTTGCATTATGCTACAAAAACAACAACAACAACAACAAAAGCACTGTCATTAATATTTTAGTAAATATAAGACTCTTCTGTCTTTTACCTTCTGATATCTCAGGGTCAAAGGATATGAAAAGTTAAATTACTTTTCTACCCTGGCTCCATGTTGTCTATCAGAATGTTTGGACCAACTCTACCAAGAGTTTAAGTGTATTCCTATAGCCTCTGCAATAGTAACTAATCTATGTTTTGTCAACTGTGTCAATTTTCTTGGTGTTTTTAAGTTGTGTTTTTCTTATAAGGGATTTTGAACAATCTTTCATATGAATGGTAAGAGTTTTATTTATATCCTTTGATCACATGTCTATTAGAAGTCTTGGTCAAATATTTGTCTTTTTTTAATTATATTTTATTGTTCAGTCTGCAAATATCCATCTTCTCTCCCTCCCACCTTGTTCTACACATTGAGGACAAAAGAAAAACAAAATCCCTGTTACAAATATCGTTCTTCACTCTAAGCCTTTACTCTCTCTATCAGGAGGTAGGTAACATGTTTCATCATTAGTCTTCTGGAATTGCAGTTGGTCATTACAACTGATCAGATTTCCTAAGTCTTTCAAAGTTTTTTTTTTAATCTTTACCATATTGTTATCATTGTATAAATTATTCTCCTGATTCTGTTCCCTTCACTCTTAATTCATAGAAGTCTTCCCAGGTTTCTCTGAAATGATCCTTTTCATCATTCTTTTTTTTTTTTTTTTTAAGGCAACTGGGGTTAAGTGACTTGCCCAGGGTCACACAGCTAGTAAGTGTCAAGTGTTTGGCTGGAGGCTGGATTTGAACTCAGGTCCTCCTGACTTCAGGGCCAGTGCTCTATCCACCCCTTTCATCATTCTTAAGCACAACACTATTCTTTCACATTTATATATCATAATTCATTCTCCTACTGATGGGTGCCTCCTCAGATTCCTATATTTTGCCACTTCAAAAAAAAAAACAACCTATAAATATTTGTGTATATCCTTAGAGTTTGTTTTGCTAAGAACTAATTCATCCCTTAAAATACCTTACTTCTAGTACTCCCTCTTCATCTCCCCTTCACCTCCTATTTCCCTATTGAGTAAAATGTATTTCTGCATCCAATTGTGTGCATATGAGTGTATTCTTCCCTACTTTGATCAGTTCAGATGAGAATGAGGTTCAAGTGTCAGCTACTTCCTCCACCCCCTCTTTCTTGTTTGTCCATTTGCTCACCCTGATCATGTAAGATAATTTTCCTTAACCTTCCTTTCCTATCTCCCCACTCTGACCCCAGTGTATTCCTCTTCTCTCTTTCTTTTCTTCTCTTAAGTTCACCTAAACTTAAGAGAACCACTCCCAGGCCTTGTCTTATTAGACTCCCTTTCTGACTCCAAATTTGATAGGATTCAAGAGGATACATGCATCATCTCTTCATGTTTGAATGTAAGTAATCTATCCTTGTTCTGTATATTTAACATAATTCCCCATATATCTTGCATATTAGATTTTTATCAGAGAGAGCTGATGTTAATTTTTCCCCTAATTTTCCAAATTAGGTTTTTCTTCCTCTCCTGGAAGTACTGATTATCTTTTTGCAAAAGCTTTTTAATTCCATCCAGCTAAAATTATGTATTTTCCCTTTTATGATATCCTCTTCCCTTTGCCTGCTGAATAATTCTTCCTCTAGTCATAGGTATTGTAGTACAGTAGAAAAGATGTCTTATGTATTGTCAAAGGACCTGGCTTCTAATGTTGGCTCTGCCACTATGAAACCTTAGGCCAGCCACTAATCCTCTCTTGGTCTGAGTTTCCTCTTATATTTAATAAGATTTTGGACTACATGGCCTCTAATGTTCCTTAAGGACTTTCTTTTCTTCCTTTTATTTGTATCCCCAATACTTTGCATAGTGCCTTAATATGAAACCTATAGTTCGTGTATAATAAATATCCATACACCCATCTAATGTACCTTCTAAATCTAAATCTTTTGCTCACATCATTCATAGTTGTGAAAGGCATTTCTTTCTTTTTCCTCTTCTATTTTTTTTATGATATGGTCTTATAGATTTAGGCCACATATCCATTTGAGATTTATTCAGGTATATGATTTGTTACGGATCTAAATTTCTTTGCTACCAAACTGCTTCACTGTTTTCTCAGAAATTTCAGAAACTATACCTTTACAGAAGCACAAAAATCTATGCGTTTAAATGAACCTCAGAGATTGTCTGGTCCAATCCACATAATTTCCTATTTGGCTTTTAGAGTCCTTCACAATCTGTTTCCAGTCTATTTTTCCATGCTGATTATTCCTTACTATCCCTCAGGCATCCTACAATCCAATGGAGCTAGCCTAGTTACTATTCTTTGAACGCAACATTCCATCTCTCAGTTTTGTGACTTCGCACAAGTTGACATTATTCCTGGATAGCTCTCCTCCCTCTCTTCAGCTCTTGAAATCTCTAGATCATCAAAGACTCAGTTCAAGTGCCACCTCAAGAGAGAGGCCTTTTTTGATTTCCTCAGTTGCAACATCCCTAGTAGAATGTAAGATCCTTGAAGGCAAGAATTATATCACTTTTGGCTCTGTATCCAAGCACCTAGCAGGTTGCCTGCATTATAGCAAGTGCTTAATTAACAAATTCTTGTTTATTGCTGGATTGATACCTAAATAAGATTTCCTTCTACAACATTTCCAATAAGTAGTCACCCAGACTTTGCTTTAGTGAGGTAGAATTCATTACCTCCTCAGTTAATTCATTCCACAATTTTATATTTCTAATTATATGGGATTTTTCTTATGAAGAGACAAAATCTTGGCTTTTTCCACTCATTGCTCCCAATTCTGTCATCTAGAGTCAGGCAGAATAATTCTAACCCTTCATTCAAAGTCCTTCAAGTTATGGAGGTAGCTAGATGGTGCAACAGGTAGAGCATTGGGCACCTGAAATCTAAAAGACCTGAAATCAAATTTAGCCTCAGACACTTGCTAGCTATGTGATTCTGCTCAAGTCATTTTACTTCTATCTCAGTTTCCTCATATGTAAATTGGGGGTAATCATGGCATCCATCTCCCAGGGTTGTTGAGAGGATCAAATGAGGTAATATTTGTAAAGCACTTAGCACAATGTCTGGCATATAGTATGCACTATTCAGGGGTGGAGAACCTGGGGCCTTCTAGGTCCTTGGGTGTGGCATTTTGACTGAGTCCAAGTTTTACAGAACAAATCCTTTTTGTTAAGGGAATTTGTTCTCTGAAGTTTGGATTCAAAGTGCCACACCTGAGGACCTAGAGGGCCACATGTGGCCTCCAGGCTGCAGGTCCCCCACCCCTGCAAAAATGTTAGCTATCATTATTGCAGACAGCAATCCTATCCCCTAAGTCTTTTCTTCTCCAGGCTAAATATACACAGTTCTTTCCATCATTCTTTATATTCTTCCTCTTATCCCCATTTCCCTTAGTGAAGAGTATTGCACATAAAAAGTAGTCAATAAATATGTGCTGTGTGAACCAATTTTTATTGCTTTGTTGTTTATCTATTTATTTGCTGTTGCATAAAACATCTTTGCTATGAAACAATTTAAAGTAATGAAAAATTATATAAGTAAGAAACAGTATCTTACGATGAAAAGAACAAGTGGAATCAGAAGACCCGACTTTGAATGATAGCACTGTAGCTTCCTAGCTAGGGAAGTGACCCTGGGGTAAGTCATTTAATCTCTCTGACCCTTGGTCTCTTCATCTGCCCACTGAGAACAAGAATACTTGCCTCCCTGTCTCACATGGTTATGAAGAAGTCATTTTATAAACCACTACATAAATATGAGTTATTATCATAATTGGAAAAACATTCCTATGAAATAGGGATTTGCCAACATCCAGATGGATGCTGGTTAGAGTTAAAAAAAAAAATGGCAACTATAAGACCATAAACTAGTTATCTGAATGACTGCCAAAAATCAGAATAGAATGAGTTTTTCATTCTATGTTCTCCTTTGGTTGTTTGTCAATTTTTTATATGCTCTCACTTGATTCAAACCCCTTTATCACCTCTCTTGATTCCCTCACCCCCTCTCTGCTCTCAGGACTTTCTTTGCTTTTCAGCAGCGCACCCGCAGAAATTTTTTCTTGATGTGTTCCCTTGAAAGCCAGTAACATCCCTGCCATCATTTATCACAAGATGGGTTTAAAAGGGCTCCTTCTCAAATTAATCTGGCACATGAGTCTAAATAAAATAATTATAAGATTTGCTGAAGCAGAAAATATGGTAACGCTCCAACATTATCATTTACTAATTAACCCAGATGGTGGCACACTTCCCTAAAGTGCATTCATTTTCCTGAAGGCAATAAATGTTAACAGAACATGAGACCAGATTTACCTCAGGATGAATCTCAAAGGTCTGACCTGGTGTTTAGATCTACTTACTTCCTTTTTTCCCCCTTTGGCTGATGGAGACACTTCATATATATATATATATATGTATATTTTGGCACATGAATTTCCACTGGGAAATGGACTGGTGACTTTGCCTTCACCTTCTAAACCTTTTGTCGTAGCCCTCAGGTTAAATATACATATTGTAGACATAGACATACGTGGCTTAACAGGAGCTACAGAAAGAACGAAAGTTGAGTACTAATGGTCAAAAAAAGCTTTTCAAAGGTCCATTCTGAGCTTTGTCTAGCATTTGATCAAAAACTTTTTGAGGACTTGAGCCTCATCTGTTGAACTTAGGCTGGGAAGCAGCAAGTCTAGCACCGCAGACAAGTATCCAATGTCTGGTTGTTGGGTGATTCTGATATTAGGTTTACAAAATATAGAACACGCGGCTTTTAAAATGCCCTACCTTTTCATATTTTATTTACCAAAATAACTCAAAAATCCCCTCAGGTCAGTTCATTAGAGATTATAAGAGATCTCCTTGAAATAAATGAAGGGAGATGATAGAACCCGATCAATACCTTGTCTCCTAAAGGTGTAAACTACCCAGACAAAGGTATACCACGCCTGCTTGCACCCAGGCTGAATATATTACATTGTCTCTTAGTCCAGACTTTTCCACTGACTGTATACTGTCTAACCTTTTTTTAATTTTTAGCATCAGTATACACTTATATACCAAAATAAAGAATTTTGTTTTTGAACTGAAACATAGTTAAAAGATGATTTTATTATAAACAGTATTTTGGGGACAGACGCAAGCATGTGCTTGGAGTCATAGAACCTCAGTTGAAGGGAACTTCAAAGGTCCAGCTTAGTTCAAGTTCTACTTAAAGGACGAATCTACAATACCCAAACAAGTAGTTTTTCAGGATTTGCCTAAAGACCTTTCATGATGAGAAGCTCACTACCTACATTGAGACCATCATTCTGCTTTTGAATAGTTCCAAATATTATTTAAATAGCTTTAAGTATTTTCCTATATTGAGCTAAAATCAGTCTCCCTGGAACTTCTTGTTTTTCTTTCTATTTTCCAGGAGCAAGTAAAGCAAATCTAAACCCTTTTCCACATGACACATGTTTAGGTAACTGAGCACAACACCCATGACCCCCTAAATCTCTCTTCACACTAAACACTCTCTGTTTCTCTTCCCCATTTAGCATAAGTTCACCTTCCTCCTCCATCTTCTGATGACCTAGAAGAAAGTTAGGGTTGCCTCATTATGGCTCTAGTCATTTTAGGTTTAAAGATTTAAGAACACTTCTCCCACTCACAAACACACATGCACTTGCACACACACATACACATACACACATACTTTGGGGACCAATTTCAAGGAGCTAGAACATATGGTTTGTGGGAAGTGTTACTCTGGCTGATAGAATGAACTACTGGACAAAATGGCATCACAGATGTTCCTAAGTGTAACACATCCATCTATGAAACACAGCCAACTCTTGTTGACCACATAATATGTTAGAGCTGGAGAGGACCATGGAGTCTATCTATTCTAAGTGTATGGAAGCAAAGTATCCCGATCTCTAGTTCTTACTTCTCATTTCATCTATCACTTGCCTTCACTGATCCAACTCTTCCATTTACTCATTGGATATTTATTGAACTCCTGTTATATGTAAGGCAGCATGCTAGAAACTGCAAAGAATACAGTGTCAGACACAGTTCTGATCTTCTTATACTTTACAATCTGCTAGAGTAAGACATATTCTCAAATAATTCCAACATAGGAAATGCAGCACCAAAGTGATAATCGAATGCCTCACAACTGGACTATTGCAAGAGCTTTCAGCTCATCTCCCTGCCTCAAGCCTCTTCCCCACTCCAGGCCATCCTCCACTTGGCAAGCAAAGTGACTTTTCTAAAGCATAGCTCTGATCATGTCACATGCTCATCTCTCCTCATATGATAAACTCCAGTGGGTCCCTACTACTTCCATGATCAAATATAAAATGTTCACCTGGCCCCTTCCTACCTTTCCAATTTCCTTATACCCCTCCACCTACTCTACAATCCAGTGACACTATCCTCCTTGCTGTTCCTCAAACAAGACACACCAGCTCCTGACTCTGGGCATTTTCATTGGCTGTTCTCCATGCCTGGAAAGCTCTCCCTCCTAATCTCTACCTCCTGGTTTCCCGGAGGTTCCCTGGTTTCCTTTGAGTCTCATCTAAAATCCCACCTTCTGCATAAAGCTTTTCTTGGTCCCCTTAATGTAGGAGCCTTCCCTTCGAGATTACATCCAATGTTTCTTGTATATCTTTTGTCTGTGCATAGTTGTTTGCATGCTGCCTCTCCCATTAGATTATGAACTCATTGATCACAGAGATTGTTTTTTGCCTTTCTTTGTACCCCCAACACTTAGCATAGTTCTTTGCCCAAAGTAGGCACTTAATAAATGTTTCTTCACTTGGGTTGACTATTTTTATCTTCAAAGTTTTCCACATTCTAGTGTGAGAATGTTGGGTTGTTTTTTTGTTTGTTTGTTTGTTTGTTTGTTTGTTTGTTTGTTTGTTTGTTTGTTTTATCCTCTACTCCACAGAAAGCAAACCGAAAGGGCGAGAACAGTCAAATCTCCTATAATTCTCAAGGAACAATACTTACAAAAATTGCTGCTCACATTCATATACCATTTTAAGGTTACAAAGTTCTTCCAGAAAGAGCCTGATGTCAAGTCCTGTCTCAGAAACTTCCTAGCCAGGTGTCCCTGGGCAAGTTCCTTCATGTCTCTTAGCCTCAGTTTCCTCATCATTAAAATAAAGTCAATAAGAGCACCCATTTCATAGTTCTGTTGCTTTGTAAACCTTAAAGTGACACTTAAATGCTATATAAACTACTTGATCCTCACAACAATAGTGTGAAAAAGACGATGGAAATATACTGATCCTTTTATTTTTTTTTCAACTGATGAAGAAACTGAAGTTCAGAAAAATTTAAATCACAGAATTATAGAATTGCAAAGTTAGAAGGGAAGTCAGGCAGCGTCTATTCTAACCTATTTACCTGAAGAGAAATTCTCTCTACAGTGTCCCTCAAAAGTAGTCATTCGGTTTCCACTTGAAGACTTCTGGTGGAAAGAAAGTCCCTGTCTCATTTTTCTTTTGCTGCTGCTGCTGCTGTTGTTGTGTTTGAGTCATTTTTCAGTCATGTCTGACTCTTTGTGACTTCACACGAGGTTTTCTTGGCAAAGATACTGGCATAGTTTGCCATTTCTTTCTCCAGCTCATTTTATAAATGAGGAACTGAGGCAAACAGGGTTAAGTGACTTGCCCAGTGTCAGACACAGTAAGAGTCTGAGGCCAGATTTGAACTCAGGTCTTCCAGGTCCAGTGATCTATCTACTGCAGCACCTAGTTGTTAGGAAGTTTCTCCTTACATTGAGCTGAAATTTACTCCTCTATAATTTCTAACCATTCCTACTAGTGCTGTCTGCTGTGGTCATGTAACAAAAATTTAATTGCTCTTTGTGGGAAAGTTGTTTAAAAGTTTAAAGACAATTATCTTATTATTACCTGAATCTTAAACATTTTCTGTTCTTGGTATGGCAAGGTTTTCTAGTCTTCTTGCCATCCAGAATGCTTTCTCTGGAATCCATCACAATAAACTAAATACAACCCTTCAGTTGTAATCTAAGCAGGTGAGAGTATTGCTTCCCTAATTAAAGATACTATTCTTCTGTTAATATAAGTTAAGATCACATTAAGGGAACATTTCGTTTTGTTTCCACTATTGAATCATCCTAAACTTGCAATTCACTAAAGACCCCAGGGCTTTTTCCCATGAAATGTTGTCTAGTCACTCCTTCTCAAGGCTATCCTCATGCCGTTGAATTCTTGAACCCAAGTGTTGTATTTTACATCTATCCCGATTAAATTTTATTTTATTAGGTTTGCCCCATTATTCTACCCTGTCAAGATCTTTTTTTATAGTATTAGGTTAATAACTTGATCAATGAATTAAAAACCAAAAAGCTAAAAGTAATCATCTATTCTTAAATACCTTTGAAGCTAATAAATTATAAGCTTTAGGAAGATGGAGAGTATGCCTTACTTATCTTTGTCTAAGAAAAAAAAATCTTTCCCCCCCAAAAAATACCTTTCTCCCAATATACCTATTTTTGTCAAGGGAAACATGAGCCTCTAGTCACCCAGATTTGCAACCTCAGAGTCATCTTTTTTTTTTTAATCTTTAAAAATACTTTTAATAAGCAATATGCCTTTCTCTTGTTGCATCACTTGATTTGTCATTAAGTTCACAAGTTGCTGACATATACTTTTATTCTTTACCCTCCCACATCCCACATAGCCAATCATTTATAAATGTTGTGAGTCTACCTAGAAATCATCTCTCTCATTGTTTCCTTCAAAGCCAGCATCGTTGCTCAAGCCTTCCTAACCTCCAAATGGATTTCCTTACCGCCAGCCTTTTGCTGCTCCAAACCCTTCTCTACACAACCAGCAAATTCATGCTTCTGAAGCACCATCTGGCCATGTCACTCTCCTGACCTTTTCTCCTCTTCAGGTTCACTCCTAATTCTCTGGACTCTCACTCCCACACCACTTCTTCTTCCTGCAAGTTTGGTTCATCCCTGGTCTCACACTGGAAGGACCTTCTGCCCCTGTGATTTCTTCCTCTACTTGGCTGGTTTCTCCCAGAATCTCCATTTTAAGAAGCCATAATGTCTTCATTCTTCTCCAAGCTGTACTCCTGACTCTCCAGACTTTCTCCACCAGGATCCTACACAGTAACCCCCTTTCCCACCCACTCCCTTTTCAAATGTCTTTTATTTTCTGTCTTCCCCCGTTAGAATGTAAGCCCCATGAGGTCAGAGATTCTTTTTTTCCTGCTTATATTTGTATTCCCAGTGCTTATCACATCGTCTGGCTCACAGGAAACAATTGCCAAATGCTTATTGATGAGCAAATGCTCAAGAAGTTCTGGTTGTTCTCTCTTGGCACCGTTTGGCATTCAAAACCCTTCACTATCTGGCTTTCTAGACTGATTTCATATCACTCTTCCTTATGCCCTCCGTGTTCTAGCCAAAATGGCCTATTTATCCTTCCCAATAGAAGACATCCTGTCTGTCTCCGTACCTTTGCCCAGGCTGTCCCTAATGACAATAATATTGTCCCTCCTTAAGGCTTAGCTCAAGTGCCACCTCCTACAAGAAGCCTTTCTGATTCTCCCATTTAGTATTAATTCCTACCCTTACCCCATTAAACTATTTTGAATATTATTTGCATGTATTTTGCATTTATTTATCTTTTAAAAAGATGTTTGTTGCCAGTAAAATATAAGGTCCTTGAGGGCAAGAACTCTCAGGAGCTGTTTCATCTGTGTCTTTGCTTCCAAGGCATCTTGCCCTCTGCTTGGTATTTATAAGATGCTTACTAAACGTGTATTGAACAGAATTACCTTTGTATGTCCCCCAGCAGTTGGCATAGTTGGTAGGCCTTAATAAGTATTTGAGTAATTAAATTGGATTGGATTAGATTGGAGTTGAATTCAGTCTAAAAAGAATCAGACCCACTGGTCGTAACTTAAAAGTGGGTTCTTGCTGTTCCTGATCCTTTATAAAACACTCTGAAGCCAAGCAGCAACCAATATGCAATTGAGGAGTGGGGGGAATGTTTAGTCTCAGCTCACATTCCAAAGAAAAAAACAAAAAATCCCCAAACAAAACCATTAAACCACATCCTTGAGAAAACCCAAAGACTGGGGAATCATCTGGTCCCCATCATTCCCAGCTGTGACACATACCTCCAGCAAGGCCTGCTGTAGCAACAGTGACTTGAAATGAAAGGCAAATGGCAGAGTTTTGAAGAGAAGCTGTTTTAGTGGCATTTCAAACCAAGGTGGTGACAGGAGGATGTGGAGAAAGGAAAGGCAGGAGAAATCTATGTTAAAGAAAAGAGAGTTGTTTAGGAGGGAGAAAAAAGACAGCAACAGACCCCTTTTTCCACAAAGACATTAAGAATCTTTTCAGGTCCAAATCCTATGGCCACCCTTCTAGTTTATTTACAACTCCACTGTGAATATCAGTCAGTCAACAAGTTTTTTGCAAGCAAAGCTCTGAGCCAGGCACCCTGGGAAGTTATAAGTGAAACAGAAGACATGGTCCCTCTTCTTGGGGCACTTTATATTCTGAAGGAGGAACCCGGATTAATACATGTGAAAGAGGCACAGATTGACTTAAATGAAGTGCGAATTAAATACCATTATATAAGGCTACCTACCAAAGTGCCAAGAATTCCTTAAGAATAGTTGAAATCAGCAGAAATTAACCAGAAAAAGCTTCATGGAAAAAGGAAACTCTGAGTAATATTTTTTTTGTTTTGTTTTTGTTTTTGTTTTTGTTTTTTTCTGAGCAATATTTTGAAGGAAAAAGAAATATGAACGGAATGATGGGAGGAAGGCATCTCAGGTTGGGTCAATAGGCTTAAGGGCTGAGTTTGTTGGCCAGGAGCAATTTAATCTCTTGAATAGAGACAGAAACTTGAAGTCAGAAGGTCTGAGTTCAACTCTTCCTCTTAATATCTTCGTACCCAGCTATACTGGCGATCAAGAGTCAATGGTTAAATTTTCAGTGTGAGCATGAACACCTCAGAAGTTGGCAAATGCTATGAATTAATGCTTGATTTATTGTTTTATTGATTGCCTAGACTTGAGAAAGTGATTAGAAAATGTTAATAATAATGAAGCTTAAATTTAAAAGTGTATTATGCATTCATTTTTTCTGGAGATCTGGTTGTTAAATATTTACTAGCACAACCCTTTCTAAGTACCAGTTTTCTCACTTGTAAAATGGGAGAGGATGAATTATATTATCTCTAAGGTGTTTGTTTGTTTGTTTTTTTCTTTAAGGGGCCTTGAATCCAAGTAAGTTCTCTTTACAAAAACAGAGGAGCCATTATCAGAAGAAAGGTCTGGCAAATTCTTTCCAGGAATACTGGATAACTTGATAGTCATATATCTGCAAAAGTTGCCAAGACCTTGCCTTTTATTTGGATGGAACTCAGAATATAACAGCTGGATCTTTAAAAGCATGAAGCAGCATGGTCATAATAATGGAATGCTCTGGTGTTTGTTGTTATATGACCTCCACAAAAGATATAACTTCTTTGGGCCTCAGTTTCTTCATCTGTAAAATAGGGGATTTATGTAGATGACCATGAAGGTCCTTTCTATATCTAAATTTCTATTGACAACATTTTTTGGTAAATTACAGATCCACAGCTGGATACATATGATGCTAAATTATAGAAAAAAATTCAAGTCAGCTGTTTTTCCTTAGTTCTGAATAAGTCAAGATTTGCCACAAATTCTTAATGACCTGAATATTTCAGAGCCAGCATATTTATAATTAGTTTCCATTAATTTGCCTTCATAACTTTTTTTTGCCTCTTACAAGGTTGCCTGCTTTATAAGACAAATTAACTGTATTATTAAACTCGTTTGTTCCTTCTGGATTGCAAAATTATCAACCTGGAGGCAGAAACTCCTGCCAATTACAATCTTAAGACATCTTATCCAAATTGCTAACTCATGCTGGCTAAATAAGCACTACTTTAATTATTAGTCCCAATGACAGTGTGTGCTCATCATTCCCTTGTCTTTCTACGCAAAAATGAGATAGGGAGATGATGATGCTTTGGGGGAACTTCATTAAAATGTATATTGCAGCATAACCATGATGTGCTTTCTCACTTTGAATGAACACAAAAGAAAAGCATGTGAGCAATTATATTATGCCCGGAGTCAAAAGGGTATGCTCAGGTCCCCAGTCTTGAACTATCCGGTTTTATACAAATCTACTACAGGAACAATGCCATGGCCTCCTTTTCTGTGTTACTAATTGCTCATCACGAGGCCACTCTCATTTAATATGAGGTAGGTAGCTCCATCTGGGGCAAAAAGCCAGAACAGGGGCCTAGGGGCAATCTCATCCACCCGGTGCTGCTGTGCCAAAGTTTGCCAACCACAATGTCATGAGAAATAAAATTGAGTAGTCAGAGTGATGTTTCAAATACAATATTTTTTACCTTCAAATATCAGTCATTGGAAAGCACCAAATGGGAAATACAATGGACAGCAATGTCTCAGAAGTGGGCAGGATACATCAAGTGTTAGTCACTCTTCTCCAATGAAAACAACAAATCTGTCTTGAAAAATAGTGGTGTTGCATGTTATTACATCCCTTTTGTTTTCCTAGTTCCCCTTTTCAACAGATGACCTTATGTCTGACTTTATGGAGATCAAGTCCAGTTGACATAAGGACCCTTAACTTCCCTCATCACTGCCCCTAAATATATTTGTACTTCACCCACTTTCTCCTTTCTGCCTGGCCCAGAGGACAAAATATGTCTCTTCCTTTCTAAAACTAACCCCTCTACCTGTGCTCTGGAGCCTCAACTGGACCTTGCTCCATCCATTTAAATTCCATCCATTCAGACTCATATCTGTCCTCTCTCACTTTCTTCTGGAATCTTCCCCTCCATTCCTGTCTCCTCTCGGTCCTCCTGTGTCTTTAAGCTATTGTCCTCTCTCTTCCTCTCACCAGCATCTTCACCAAGTTCATGTCCACTCTCACACTTCTTCTGGTCAAGTGCATACCACTAAAGCCATGCAATAAATAAGTTTGATAGAGGCACAGTTGTTGATAGAATGCCTCTTTGTAACTTTTTATCCTTTCTCTTTTGTTCACTATCATATATACATTTTCTTATTAAACTAATGATAAGTTGTAAAAAAAAAAACAAGCAAATAATAAAACCTTTGAAAACACTTGGATATGCTATTTCAGTAGACGGTGCTTGGGATAAAAGGGAAAAGCTGAGGTCCTCACTGTCAGACTCAGCTGGGTCATGAGGAAAACCAGGTTCAAAGGAGAAAGCTTATGACAGTAAGAATCCAGAGTTCTACCTAGCAAAATTGAGGGACTGTTTGGTAGAAGGAAACAAAGTCATAAAGTAAGCTGAACATGACGGTGCCATATCTTCCCTAGCAGACTATAAAGTTTCTACAGGCCAAGAAGCCCCTTATGTATCCTTATAGCCTATATCTCCCTGCCCCAACCCCTGCACCTTGCACAGGGTCTCAGGAACAGTAAGAGTTTAATAAAGAGTTTAAGTAAGTAACTGAAAGAAGGAATGGATTCCAGTGAGAAACTCACTGTGTGACCAAATACCTGAGTGCAATGAGCAAGGGGATTTCATTTTTTTAAGATTTTCTCATGATACATAGAAACCAATTACGGAGGGATCTATAGCATCATAATAATTTTTTAAATGGCCAGGGAGGGGCAATACTGAGAAATGGTTTTTAAATTGCCATCTTTATAAAATGTATTATTATATGAAATATGACTTAATTGAATAGATTACTGGAATCCAAACATGAAAGGTTATTGAGAATCTATTAAGAGAACTTCAATGACATTATTAACTAAATGCTTGGTATTCTATTCAGCCACCCAAGAGATTGGGTTAACTATCATAATTAATCTCTGTGAGCTTAAAATCTAGACAGCACTGATTCCACAGGCAAAGAAGACAGAATAAAAATATACACAGAATAAAATAAATTGACTAGGTAATCAATCAACAAACTTATTGGTCAATTAAGTACCTAC
Organism: Vombatus ursinus; assembly: GCF_900497805.2. Taxonomy (NCBI): domain Eukaryota; kingdom Metazoa; phylum Chordata; class Mammalia; order Diprotodontia; family Vombatidae; genus Vombatus; species Vombatus ursinus. The sequence goes on from NW_020954591.1 coordinate 2,602,127, forward strand.
TATGTGCAGAGCACTTTATCAAACAATGGGGGAGACAAATTCCAATTCAATTTGTAGCCTACATACCACTCAACTGTTGATTTACATAAACTTAGGTTAATTTTGAAAATATTTTAAATGATTATGTTTATCTCTTCTGGCTCAAATCCTGACCCAAGTTGAAGAACTCAATTTCTTATGCAGACCCACCATATATTGAAAACATTATGTGAAAGGGAAAACTGTAATTGAATTTGAAGTAGACATATTGTCCTACCTTGTGATTCCTTCTGTCCTATTTTTCCATAAAGGTGAAAGCTGTGAACTTCCAAAATCAAAGCCCAGCTTAAATAGCCAATGGCCACTGGACTAAGAGACCAGGAAGTCTGTGTGGACATTGATATAGTGGATATTTCAACAGAACAGAATCAAATCACAAAGAAAAGCAATGCAAAAATTGCTTTCAACACTCATCCTTGAATTCCTTTTCCTTCCTCAAAAGGATTCAGAAAACAATGTCCTCCAAACTCATGCTCTGGAAGGAGGGCATTTAGGCTTCAGTACAATAAATCAGAGGGAGTGACTACTGCAGCTTTACATTGATAACTGCTACAGCTGGTCTCTGAAGTTCTGCTGAGGTCAGATGTGTTCTCTCTTTGTTCCATAAGGTCTCTAGAAAATGCAAGAATCCATGGTTTCCTGCACTTAGCTATTGCTATCCCAGACACCCTATATCTCTCACTGACCCCCAGCAGGAAAGAGCTCTTTTAGACAGCCATTTTTCCAGAAGTCTCTTTGTGCCAAAGCAGAATCCTCACCTTATAATAGAATCATTCTGTGCTCAAACACAGAGTCTTACTGGAATTGAAATTCCCATAACTTAAATTAAGCCAGTCCTTGAAGCCCAAGACCTCATGGAATATCTAGTACTATCCCACTTTGAACCATTATTGGTATTCCTTCTATCACCCTCATGGAAAAATAAGAGAGAAGGAATTACAAGGTAGGGAGACATGACTGCTTCAAATTCAATTACATTTATCCCTTCCACATCATGGTTTTGATACATCATTGGTTGGCAGAAGAAATTAAATGGGAATTTTTTGAGAGTTTTTCAGAGACACATGATGGCCAACAGATGACAAAGAAAAAGTTTTAAAACTCAGAAATATATAAAATATACTTAGAGTATTAAATAATATCAACATACTTTATCTTTTAATACCATAACAATTCAGACTTCTTCTCTGGTATGAAGGGAGGACCAAAAACTTTTTCACAGTGGCACTCCTATCACCCTCTATGTGGAAGGGCTAATCGTTATTGTTCATATGTTTCAGTTGTGTCCAACTTGTCCCAGGGTTGTTGTGAGGTAATGAGATAATATTTATAAAGCTCTTAGTACAGTGCCTGGCACATAACAGGTGCTATAGAAGTGTTAGTTATTATTGCTATTGTTGCTGTTGTTATTACTATTATTATCATCATACGTGGTGAACTAAGCAATCTCTAATGTCCTTTCTGACTACACAAATCTATTTCAAAATGTAAATGCTTATGAAATCAGATGCACATAGATGGAGAAAACAGAGGAATATATTGAATCTATTTCAAAAGAAAAGGGAGAAGATGGGACCAAGCATTTTATTAACCACTTATTATGTGTCAGGCACTGTGCTAATAAGCACATTAACAAATTCTATCTCATTTGAACATTGCAACACCTCTGGGAGGTTTGTTGTTCAGTCAGGTCTGACTGTTCATGACCCCATGGAAGAGTCCTATGGGCTTTTCTCAGCAAAGACAGTGGAGTGGTTTGACATTTCCTTCTCCAGTGTGTCCTCATTTTACAGATGAGGAACTGAGACAAACAGAGTTAAGTGTTTGTTAAGCCCAGGGTCACATAGCTAGGAAGTGTCTGAGACTGGATTTGAACTCAGATCTTCCTGACTCCAAGTCAAGTGCTCCATCAACAGCACCACCTAAGCTGCCTCTAGATCCCTGCAGGGTAAGTGCTATATGGAGGAGTTCTCTTTTAACATTGGGGAAGAATGTCACTTATTCAGTATTGTACTTATAACTGGTTTCTGAACTTATCGAACGAAGAGTAAGTGGCTTATCAGGTTCCTGAATCATTTAGACCTGAGTCACAAGATCAGATGTTGCTACTGGTTTATGTTTTCATCCTCTTACTTTGCTACCATTTGTTCAGAAGCTTCCCTCTAAGGATAAACTCAATGAATGAGTGTTATCTGGGGATGTTTCCTAGCAGCATCTGCTAAGAGCCTGTGAGACAAGATATGGCAGTATAAACAATTGAGTTTTGGGTATTGTTTTGTGTCATTCTGCGTACAAATCTATACAATATTTGTGGAACAGCTGTACTGCCTGGAAAAAAAAATCAAGATGACAGGGATTGAGGGGAATTGCACTATGATTAAAGACTGCACAATAGGCTTTATCCCCCACGATTTAGGAAGGTTACATTTTCATCAGCTTACTGGAAGAAGGTTGAATCTGGCCCAGCCCTTTTTATTCATGTGGAGTTAATGCTGTCAGGACTAGTGATGTGCCCACAGGCACAGGGGTGATGATGCAGGTCTTGGACTTGTTGGCTGTAAGGAGAACACCTGAAGCCTCCAGATATGCTGTTGTTGTCACACACTCCCTCCTGCCCTCTATCTGATGATGAGCAGACACAGGCACACATGCAGATACAGTACCAAGCCAGCCAAAGCTGAGTTGTCAGACAAACCACGATTTAGGGGGAAAAAAAAGTGTGTTAACAATTAAACTCTCATTTAACAGTGCAGGGAGCTGCCTTCTGTACTAACACTTTGTCCAATGCATTAATTAAATGGAACTACATCAGTCAGGAGTTCTGTGGATTACATGCAGCTGTATTTCCTTGGTATTTCTGTGGCATGAAGCCTTGCACGAACAGATAGATCTTTTGGGTGTTTCGGTTTGTAAGAAAGGCCTTTTCCATCCCATCATCTGGACACTGCCATAGAGGTGGGGAACTAGACATTTCTACATGGGAAGAGAAAAGACTTGGCTAGACTTCAGGCTCCTTGAGAACAGTGAATATCTTTTGTCTTTAAATACCCAGGGCTCAGCATGACGCCTGATATGTAGTAGTTGCTTAATAAATGCTTATTGACTTCCCAACGAACAGCCAAGGCATTTGAGTTATCTTCAGATATCTGAAGAGCTTTCATGTGGGAGGGTGACTAGACTTGTTCTTGAAGAAAAAAACTAGAAGACCGACTCAATTTCTAATCAACAGGGCTACCAAAATCCCTGCTATAATACTGGGTCATCACAGCCAAACTGTAATCTCGCTGTGCCTCAATTTTCTCATCTGTAAAATAGAAATAATAATCTTTGAACTTTGTCAATACTATACATTGCTCTATAAACCTCAAAAGCCTCTGTAAATGTAAGCAACTGATGCTGCTGCTGCCGTTGCTACCACCTCACAGGGGTGTTGTGAGGAAGGTACTTTGAACAACCTGTTAGATCTTGGGCATATGATTCAACCATCCCCAGGCCTCAGTTTATTCTTCGGTAAAATAGGGTGGTTTAACTTAATGATCTTTGGGAATCCTTCCAGGTCTAAATCTCATGATCTTAACCTTAACGGGCTATTAAAAAAGTGACCTTTTTGTTTTTATTTTGTCTTGTTTGCTATTATAATGGAATAAGTTGCCATATGAGAGAGTGAATTCTTCATCATTCTTAGGTGTTCAATCAAGCTGCACAACATTTTATCAGGAATGTCATACAAGGCATTTCTCTATTGAGCAATGGGTTGGAACAGATGAATTGTCAGGCTAATATTAACTCAAGTTCTTTAATTCTAAGACAGCTTTAATTCCAAAAAAAAACAGTCACCAATAAAATACCACTTTGCCAAAAAGAAAAGATCGGAAAAGCCTTTACATTTGGTTCCGCTTTCTTACCTTCATTTACAAAAAACAAACAAACAAAAAACCAAAGGTTTGGAGTTAACAACCCCTTACATTTTCCAAGGGAAGAAGTCATGCTATATTAAGTAAAGGACATTTTTTTTTAAAGTTAAAGAATTCTCTCTCCTCCAAGTTAGAGTTAAGGAATGCACACATACACTATATTCCAAAGTCAACCATCCTCATCCTGCCCTCTCCTATGTCTGTTCTTCCTCTCAAGTCAGCCAAGCTCTGTGTCTGGAAGAGCTCTGGGCTCTACCATCAACACCTGTTGGAATCATTCAGTTCCTTCCAGACCCAGCTCTGTTGCCACCTCCTCCACGCAGCTTTTTCTGATTTCTCTGAACACTAAAATATAAAAACTCTCTAGGTGTCACCAAAACATAGACTAAGTAAGTGTGAGGTACTGTGAAATTATTTGGGTTACATGTAACTTCTCTACATTTAAAATACAGTTTCCTAAATCTTTTCCTAAAATTTTATTTTAGGCTCCTATTGTGGATAATCTGGATTTCAAACTGAAGTTCTAAGGTTGCTTCTTGTTTTGATTTTGTTCCTGTTAAGGGGGGATAAAGAGGGGAGAGACATGATGGAAAATGATTTATTAACCCCAGAAAATAATAAAAAAAATCATGTTGCATAATGTGATGCAATGAAAAGATTGCTGGATTTGGAGTCAGCTTTGTGAAGGAGTTGGGCCTCCAGGGCCCCTTCCAACTCTACATTTGCCATCCAGGTACCTTCATTCTCCTTCCTCTTTGCAGCTCTCTTTTGTATGTTGACTCCACCCCCCCATTAGAATGTAAGCTCCCTGAGGACAAGAACTATCTTTTTTTTTTGTTTGCAGTTGTATGGTCCAAGTGGAAATGGTTTCTCACTCTCTGTGTTTCACTGTTGTGCCTCCCATCCACTCTTATTTGTGTACATTTCTCATCCCTACCACCCTTCCATTAGATTGAAAGGTCCTTGAGCTCTTAATTCATGTTTGACTTTATCACTATATCCCTAGTGCCTTTCACAAGGCAAGTAAATGCTTGACAAATGTTTAATGAAATGAAATATTTTATTACTTGGGATTTTAAAGGCCTTAGAAAGGGCAGCATGAGCTCTAATGTCCTAAAAATTGCAGGAAATCAAACAAGGAATGAATGACATTTAGTAAAAGTAGGGGAGGAGAGGAAGCTGAGTTTCATTTAGGGAAGCAATGGCTGATGGTATATTTCTTCAAGGCTGAATTCACCTGGGCTCTGTGCCCAGATACAGGGTACCAGGGAATGAATACATTTCCCATAACCTGTTTTATTAAAGCTGTTCTCAAAATACAAACTAAGAACCTGATCACATAAAGTGACAAGTCTTGTTTTCTTGGGCTGCATGCCCTCACCTTATTCTCTCTAGAATATCTGTGCTCTCCTGTGTTCTAATGTGCCTCTACCTATGACTTTTCTTTATGATCACTTCCATGAAAATACAGCACAAGAATTCACCTGGGGAAGGAGGCATGGAGAAGGTAAGCTGTTCTGATGCTGCCCTGTGCATCAAATGACCCTAACAGCCTGCTATAAATCCATGCTGTGGATGGCCCCTTTGGCCTTATCTTGCTTGGTTCCAGGCCTGAATTTGCCACTCGCACTCCTCTTGGATCATTACCTTCCATTCTTCCCCACCTCCGAATAAACTCTGCTTCAGGAAGTAGCCTGAGCTCTGATGGATGAGTCTTCACTTTATCTTACCCAGACTCTGGCTTCCAAGTCACTTCCCAGACATATCCACACCATGCTGCCTCTCTCCCAAGCTTTTCCAATTCTTCTGTATTTACTATCTTCCTTCATTGGAATGTAAGCCTTCTTGGGGCAGCTAGGTGGCGCAGAGGATAGAGCACGGGTCCTGATGTCGGGAGTACCTGCGTTCAAATCTGGCCTCAGACAAAGCACTTGACACTTACTAGCTGTGTGACCCTGGGCAAGTCACTTAACCCCAATTGCCTAAAAAAATAGAATGTAAGCCTTCTGAAAGTAGGGACTATCTTGCTTGCTTTTATTTGTCTCCCCATCACTTAGAACAGTGCTATTTATTAAGTACTTAATAATTCCTAGCTAGCTAGCTAGGTCTTTGTTCAATTATCCTTCTGTCCCTCCTTCTGACTTCACTCTGTAAGTGGCAGCACCATTCACTCCATCTCTCTTGTTTGTAACCCTACAATTTTCTTTCACTCTTCTCTCTCCATCATCTCTCATAGCCAATCTGACTCTAGGAACTAGTCATTCCATCCCTGAAACCACCCTTGGATCTATTCCTTCTTTCCTATTCCTACTGTAACAACCCCAGTACAGATCCTCACTACCAATAGACTATATTTCTTTTTTTCTGTTTATTTTATTTTTAATTTGTGAAATGAAACAAGCATTTCCACAACATAGTAGAATTTTTAAAAAGATGATTGTACATGAAACTGCAAATCTATTATGTACAACTTGCTATTCCTCTTAAATATATAATAAAGTTATCATGTAAATGTCTTTTTTGGATGATATTTCCTTACCTTCCTTGAAGGTCACCTTGCTTTCATTCTCTCTTTGCTCAAATCTATTCTTCATATATCTCCAAAATTGAATTCCCTCGCACACAGATCCTATTTTATTTCTTTTGCTCAAAAATCTTTGGTGTCTCCCTAATGAATACCAAGTGTCTCTACCTAAAATTAGAGGTTTTCCATGCCTAACCCCAATCCACCTTTCAATTCTTTTTTTTTTTTTTTGGTAAGGTGATTGGGGTTAAGTGACTTGCCCAGGGTCACACAGCTAGTGTCAAGTGTCTGAGGTCAGATTTGAACTCAGGTCCTCCTGACTCCAAGGCTGAAGCTCTATCCACTGTGCCACCTAGCTGCCCCCACCTTTCAATTCTTATCTCATGCTACTCTCCATTCCACACATTCAACATGTCTGCCAAACTGGACATCTTTCTGTACTATCTGTTTTATTAAAGCTATTCTCAAAACACAAACTAAGAACCTGATCACACAAAGGGACATCTGTACCTTTGTTCAGGCCATTTCTTATGCTTAGAAGGTTGTCTCTCCTCTTCATCTGCTGAATTTTTTAAAGTTCAACTCAAAATACAACTTCCTCTACAAAGCCTCCCCAGCTTCCCCTGGTTGATAATATCCTTTCCCTGAGGCCTCACAAAATTCTTCGTTCTGTAATTCTCTTATGCCCTTCGTGTAATTATGTCTATCATTGCTGAGTTGTGGAGTCTTGTCCCCTATTAGATCATAAACTTCTTGATAGAAGGAGTTGTATTTTACCTAACTTAATATCATATCCAGAAATAATCAATGTTTTCTGTATGCACATTTGTTATCTATTGTTACAGAGGGCTCTTAGGATTACTCTCTTTGATTGTCACTTGTCTTATTTTATACAATCTTTATTTCAGTAAAAAATATACTTCCCCCAGACTGTCACATTTGAGAATTTCTAAAGGTGCAATTTCCACATACATTGTGTGGTTCAGTGGAAGCAATACAAATAACCAAGAACTAGACCTATCATTTATTCCCTCTATTTGTGAAATTGATTTCTAAAAAAGAAAATGTTCAGCTAAAACTATATTTCCAGAGTGCTACTGATTAATTGACTTTGGGGCTTAGTCAGTTTTTTAACTATTCTTGAGGGTTAATGTTGAGCAATGCCCAGTTAATTAATCCAATATGGTAGACTTGAGCAATGAAGTAAACATTCATTCCAACTGCCAGATAACATTGATTTCTAACAAGAAGCTCCTTGAGGTCAGAAATTTTTTTGGTCTTGGGTTGTTTTTGTTTTGTTTTATCTTGGTTTTGTACCCAGGACCTAACACAGTGCCTGGTACATAGTAGGCACTAGTAAATGAGGTCTGAATTAAAATGAGCCCAATCAATATTTACATTTACTGAGTCACAGTCTGAAAAACAAATACTGAGCTGGTTTGTTTTTCTTTTTTAAACTTGGGGACAAAGCACAGAACATTTCCTATGTACACACATGCAATAAAGAGCTAATTATATTTGGTGAGTCACACAATTAAATATATCAGATATCCCAAAAGTCTAAGCTTTAATAACTTCAGAAGTATACGTTCTACAAACTTGTAAAAATTGTAGTTTAAAGACTATTATTTACATCCTAAAAAATAAGTATGTATCTTATTAAAACTCAATGAAGCTACTATCTTTGTGCTACACATCACTATAGTCAATTTTTCAAACTTTGTAAAAACTTTCTTTGTCTACTGCTCAGTGATCGAAAAGTTTGGATTTGTAATCCTGGCTTTGAGATTATTCAAAGAACAAGAGTTGATGCATACATGACAGTTGTGATGTAACCCCATGAAAAAAAAAAGCCTAATGGTGAAAGATCAGGTGTCCAAGGTGACCCAACAAAAGAACCTCCTCTATCAATCAAGTGGCTTGAGAAAATATCATCCAGAAAATGTCACACACACAATACATAATGACAAAGTGCCTTGTCCTGTTAAAATTAAAACTTAAAATGCGTTATTCAAAGTTCACAAAACAGATAGAAAAAAATAAATAAACTTTCAGATAATTTTCTGTAAGTTTGAACATTTATACTTCTGAGTTTATTAAAGCTTAAAATTATACTGAGACTTTTGGGACACCCTGTATATTCATACTGGAAAAGAAATCAGACAAGCATTATCTAATCCAACTCTCTCATTTTACCAACAAGGAAATTTAAGTACAGTGGTTAGATGCCTTTTCCAAGACCTAGGGAGCAGTAGAATTCCAGAACTGTTGAGGGGAAGGCATTAGATTAAGTGATCTTGAGCTCCCTTCTAGCTCTAACATTCTATGAAATAATAATAGAACAAAAACTTAAGTGGAATTATAACTAACCAGAGCCCTTAATTATCTAGAATTTCTCAGTACTTTAATTTCCAGAGAAAGAAGCAAATTATAAGAAAACATATTCACGCCAAAACCTTAGTAAAAAATACCTATGCACACACAAACACACACACATACACTACAACTTTCAAGGTAAATCCTAAGGGTAAAATATAGTTAGCCTAATGCCCCAAAATTCTACACTTAACTGCATTCCACAATGAGAATTCATGTGCCAAATGATGACCTGAACCACAGGCAAATATTCAGTCATCCAAAATTCTATTATGTTCACTCTATTGGACTTTACTGAGGTATTCAAATGAACGAGTATGCTTTAGGAAGATTTTCAACAATAGACGTTAAACAAAAAGCATTTTCTGTTTAACTCCAAGACAATTTAGAATGAGAAAGAATCCTGGCCATGTAGTCCCATACCTCTAACCTCTCTCCCCCATTTTATAGACAAGGAAACTAAAACCAAGAAAGTTCAGGTGACTTTCTCAATATCACACAAAAACTAGTAGAAAAATTGGAATTTGAATTCAAGTCCTTTGATTCTAAATTCGGTGCTTCTTTTTCCTGTCATGTTATACTATATCAAAACATTAAATTAGTCTCACACCTCATTCTTTAAACATTCCAGCTAATGAACCCAAATAGTCTCACTGCCTGGAGTTGATTAGCTCTCAAACCTGTCTCATATAATCTTCTTAATGCACTACTTCGATCATATCACTCTTTTATCCCAAAACATTCACAGGTTCCCAACTGCCTAATTAATAAAATATTAAGCTCTTTATCTTGGCATTCAAGGTCCTCAAAAATGTGACTCAAATACCTTTCCAATCTTATCTCACACCATTCCTCTTCTTGTATTCTGCATTCCAACAATTCAGACCACTTCTCCACTCATTCTCAACTGGTGCTTTCCTGCCAAGGTTATCATTATCAATAGGACAGGGTAAAAAAGTTGAAGGAAGAGGGAGTGGGCACCTGAAACCAACAGCCCTGACAAAAGTATCAGTTTTTCTCCCTCTTAAGGATGTCTGTAGGCAGCATAAATCAGTAGGGAGAACTAGGCCTTTGGGCCTTAACCTAGTGGTCATTAGAAGAAGTCGGCCCTGGAATCAGGAGGACCTGAGTTCAAATCTAGGCTCATATACTTAGTAGCTGTGTGACCCCGGGGCAAGCACATAACTGTTTGCCTCAGTTTCCTCATTTGTAAAATGAGCTGGAGAAGGAAATAGCCAACTATTCCACCATCTTTGCCAAGAAAACCCCAAAATGAGGTCATGAAGAGTTGGACGTGACTAATCAACTAAACAACAGTAACAAAAGTAGACATTATACTGCTGAGAGTGTTGATAAGAGAAAGAGCAAGAAAGACAATTGAAGGTGCACCATGGTTGTTGACTACACAGCTCTGGAGACTCTGGTTACACTTGTTGTATTCCTAGTATGTATGTTTTCATTTTCCTGTGTTGTGTATATTCCTGAGAAGGCATTATGTATTGAGCTGTCCAATCAATCAATCAACAAGTATTTATTAATCCCTTACCAGGCACTTTTCTAAGTGGAATGAACTGCCTGAGATCAAAGGCACAGAATACCAAGCATTTGAGTGAGAATGAATTTGTGTCACAAGTCAGAGACAAATACAATTTTTGTCACAACTTTGAAGCTCTTCTCTATTCTTTTAAGCATGTCTGTGTCAAAGGTCACATTGTTCTGCTGTTATGGATCTTTGCTCATGTTGTGCCCCGTTCCTGGAATGAATTACTTCTCTTACCCAACTTGGACCTATTGAAATCTTTCCCTTACTTCAAGGTCCATCTTTGGACCTTCATGGAGCCTTCCCTAATATCTCTCCCCTCTGCTGAAATAGATTTCCCTCCTCAAAATCTTCACAGCATTTTGATTAGACATCTTTAGCACATTCAGCTTCATGCCACATTTATATGTGTCTCTTATCCTGCAAACAGTCCTAGATTGTAAGGTCCATGAGGTTACGATGTTTGTCTGATTTCATCATTGTTTCCCCAGTGCTTACACGTTTCAAACAGTTGACAAATGTTTATTGAAATGAATCAAATTGAGGTTTCAATCTTTGAGTTGTTAAAGGGTTCTAAAAGGGTTCTAAAATAAATACAAATCCATATCACTATTCAAGGAGATTTTTCACACAATCATGGTATACAACAAAGAAATATAAACTACCTTTTCTTTTCTCTTTCTAATCTATCAATTTCCTGGTTATATATGGTCAATAATATTCTAGCCTTGGAGAATGGGTTTTCCCTTTGCCTCTGTATTTTCTGTGGTTTTGACTTATCATTTGTTAAGTAAATTATACAGCATTGTTCCCTTCAGTTTGCAATTTCAAAACTCTTGCTTCTCTCTCTCTCTCTCTCTCTCTCTCTCTCTCTCTCTCTCTCTCTCTCTCTCCCTCTCTGTCTCTGTCTCTTTGTTTCTCTCTCTGTGTTTCTGTGTTTCTCTCTGTCTTTGTCACCCTGTCTCTCTGTCTTTCTCTGTCTTTGTCTCTGTCTTTCTCTCTCCCTCTTCCTCCCCAGAAATCCCACCAATAAATCACTGTATCCAAAGGCAAGTTCTAACTTCGTGCCCAAATCTGCCTGTTGACCTTTCCATGAGACGATGGGAAATGTTCAGGGACATTTTCTCCTGCCTCAAAAAGAACAGCTTGAGATAAAACATCAGTTTCCCAGCCAATGTCTAAAGGAATAAATATTTTCTTCCTCTATCTGGTTACAATCCAGTTTTCTAGCAAGTATATATTGCTGGCATGTGTTGGGTGTGGAATCTCAGGGGTGGCAAAAGCAATGCAAGGTGGTCTAATTGGTACTAAAAGCTTAATAATATAATTGTGACATCATCAATCTTTATTCCTCTTCTATAAATCTCCTCCAGGTCCCACTAACTATGATTTCTCTTTCTGCAATACTTACCTTTGTAACTACCCCCTATAACATGTTCCATAGTCCCCTCTCTTGTTTGCAGCTGCTGCCAACCTGAATCACTCCCTCACAGCAATCTTCTTGCCCCTGGACTCTCCTTATCTATTCTCTTCCTATTTTCCAGCTTCTATACCTCTCTCATCACCCTGAAAGCTATTTTTTTTTCCTATTTATGTTTCTAGTGTTGAGTTATGGTGAAGTTTTACATGTGTTCAGAATGGAATTTGACTTTACCAGAAATCTGTGATTGAGCATCCTAACTTTTTTCAAAATATTCTCATTTGCTATTAACTGCTTTTCTCACATCTCCATCTTATTCAAAATCCTTCAAGGTCTCCCATTGTTTCCAGGAAATAGTCAAAGTTTCTTAACCTCAAATTTAAAGTCCTCAGAAACTTTTCCAATGGGATCTCCCACTACTTCTCTACAAGACTCTATCCCAGGCCAGGTGTAGTGGTGAATACCTATACTGAGGTGGCTAGATGTTTTATCCCTGCTACTGGGAGAGGTTGAGGATGATAGATTGCTTGAGTTAGGGAGTTCTGAGCTTCAGTTGGGCCTATCAGCTTTGTCTAGCTCAAATATGGCGAACCCTCTGCAGTGGAGAGTTACTGGGCTGCCTACACAGGGGTAAGCAGTTCCAGGTTGGAAAAATAGAGCAGGTTAAAAGCTTCTATACAGAAGCATTAGGAATGAGACCATGCATAATTGCCTGCACTTCCAGTCAGATCAAGATATGGAGACCTAGTCTCCTTTAAAAATAAAACAAGAAAAGAAAGAAAGAAAAAGATTATTCCATCTGACTGACAATTATCCTCCAAATACATTTTTAATAAATATTTAGTAATTCACTGATACAGGCAGGAAGGAAGGGAGGGAAGAAGGAAGAGAGGGAAGGAAAGAGAGATGCAAGAAGGAAAGAAGGAAGGGAAGGAATAAGGAAGAACTTTTCCTAGCAGTTACTTAACACTAAACTCCCATTTCTTTATTGTTGCTATTAGGGTTTTTGTTGTTGTTGTTTTATTTGGCTTTTTATTTTATTTGATTTTTATTTCTCACATCAGAAATGAATTAATGGGCCGGCTAGGTGGCGCTGTGGATACAGCATGGGCCCTGAAGTCAGGAGGACTTGAGTTCGAATTTGACCTCAGACCAAACACTTGACACTTACTAGCTGTGTGACCCTGGGCAAGTCACTTAACCCCAATTGCCAAATTTAAAAAAAAATGAATTAAGAAAGAAAATAATAATGATGTCTCTATTAGGGACAAAATAATAAACTAATTGAGTATTATAAGCCATGATTTTTATCTTATGTTTGATACAACTGTATAGAATCTAGGGTCATAGATTTAGAGGTCATCTATTTTAATTCCTTCATTTCAAAGGGGAAGAAACTGAGGCCCATAGATTTGCCCAAGTTCATACAAGCAGTGACAGAGCCAGCACTTGAACCCAATACCTCTAATGCCAAATGCAGCTCTTAGTCCATTATAGCAGGAAAGAAACATTTGTATTTATTAACACACATACATGCATCTCTGTGTGTCTTTCTCTCTCCAGAGAGACAGAGATAGAAACAGAGACAGATGGAAAGAAGTCTTGAAGGCTTCACAAATCCACTAACCTATACATATAATAGTTCCTTGTAAGACCATGTAACCACCCTCCTCATTTAATAACTCACAGGCTTCAAATTTTCTGTAGTATTTGTTTCCAGATCCTGTTCCTATTCAAACCCTTGCTTCATTTTTTCCTTTAAAGTCTATCAAGTTTTATAGGAGTCAAGTTACTACTCCAGTTGAATCTTTTAGGTGTACTCAACAACAAGAGAATTCCTTTACCCAAAATGGAGGTAGACAAACATGCCACCATCCCTACTCCCTGTTTATAAATACTCACTGTTATTTTTAAGGCAATACAGTTTCAGATAAACCCATGATTTAAAGTCAGAAGTCTCCAAGTACTTCAACAGAAACATGAGAATTATTCAGTAATGCATCCTAGTCACATATATGCTATAGGAATAGATTCCATAAAAAAGACAGGGATAAAATTATATTATTCTATAGGAATAGATTCCATTAAAAAAGAGAGGATAAAATTCTATTAGTTATTCATAAGAACAAATCACTAGCCCTTTTGTTTTTATATAATATAAAAAAATAGGATGAGAAATTAGGAGTTGAGGGGTCAAGTCTGATTTTTACATATTAAAATTTGTTAAATATAATGGAATTCTAGTTCTCCAGTAAGGAATTTCTGCCGAGAGGAAGGAATCAGAGAATCAAACAACTGGGAGAGACCTCAGAAGACAATTATCTAATCCAATCCATAACAGAACAAGAATCCCTTCCATAACATTCTCCAAAAGTTTGTTGTTTAGTTTAAAGACTTCCAATGGGAAAGAGAGGGGCTTCACTACCTCCTGAAGAAATCTATTCCACTTTTAGATAGCACTCACTGTTGGGAAGTTTATCCTGACATTAAGTCGACAGTTGTGTCCCTCCAACTTTTTCTCCTTGCTCCTAGTTCTATCCACTGAGGCCAAGTAAAACATCTAATCCCTCTTCACATGACAGCCCTTCAAGTATTTGAAGACAGGCTCCCTTTTTCTAGGCTCAACATTCTCCCTTCCTTCAGCTGATCCTTATTTGTCATCCAATCCAACAAGCATTTATTATTAGCCATAGTGTCTTCTCACATTGCCTGTCACCCTCTTGGTGATGCTTTATCTTGTCAATGTCTGTCTTAAAATGTGATGTCCAGATCTGAACACAGTACTCCAAATGTGGCCCAAACAGAAAAGAGTATAGTGGAATTACTGTTTTCCCCTTTTGAGACATTATGTTTCTCAATACTGACCTGAATAAAATTAGGTATGATTTTTGTAGTTGGTTTTTGCTCTGATTTGTTTGTTTGTTTCTTTTGGCTGCCATGTCATGAAGTTTACTCATACAGAGTTTACAATCCACTAAAAATCTGATATCTTTCTTTCACAGATACTGTTGGGGGAGGGAAGGACAGCTGGGTGACTCAGTGGATAGAGCACTGGTCCTAAAGTTAGGAAGACTTGAGTTCAAACCTCACACTAAATAGGTGTGTGATCTGGGCAAGTCATTTAACCACTGTTGGTCTCAATTTCCTCAACTACGAAATGGAGATAAATAATAGGATTTGCTTCCTAGGTTTGTTGTAAGGATCAAATGAGATAATAATTGTAAAGTACTTATGAGATACAAATTTAGAGACATCTCCATTTCAAATGTTTATATGTACTATTTGTGCCCAACCTGTGGTAGAGCCTTCTGAGCCCATATTGGTCTGATCAGCCACAGCTGGACACACTCTACTTTGACCCTGATGTAACGATGTCATTTTGGTCTTCTTTAAGCACAGAACCAACCAATCAGCACAGTGCCTGGAACATAGTAAGTGCTATATAAATGTTTATCATTATAGTTATTTTTATTCTAACCACACAACTCCCATACTGTTTTTATGAAGCAGATTAAAGTCAAATGAAGAACTTTATATT
The DNA here is from genome assembly GCF_900497805.2 of Vombatus ursinus. Classification (NCBI taxonomy): domain Eukaryota; kingdom Metazoa; phylum Chordata; class Mammalia; order Diprotodontia; family Vombatidae; genus Vombatus; species Vombatus ursinus. The sequence goes on from NW_020954591.1 coordinate 2,617,478, forward strand.
TTTTTCCCAATTTGATTTAGTTTAAGATATAACTATAGCCTGTTGAGATTTTGTTATTGACCCTGTACTTCAAGCTTCATCTTATTTGCAAACTTCCCCACATTCTATCATCTATGCCTTTATCTAAGTCTATGATAAAAATGCTGAACAGAACAGGGACAACAATAAGTGCCTGAGGAACTCCAGGAGAGTCTTGTCCATAGTTGACGTCAACCCAGTAATGATTACTCCTTAGTTCTAGTCATTCAACTAGTTCCAAATGTGCCTAATAACATTAGCATTTAGGCAATATTTCTTCATCTTGTCTGTAAGTAAAGTATGATGTTTTAGCTTGTCAATGTCTGTCTTGAAATGTGATGTCCAAAACTGAACACAGTATTCCAAATGTGGCCCAAACATAAAAGTAAAAACATTGTTTGTTGAAATATAAGTAGAAGAGGTCTATAACACGACCGTAACTAGAAATCTAGGTAGCTAGGACAGCAGTAACAGACTCCAGCTCTGTGGAAAGCCCTTGGACACTGGCTACCACAAAGGAAGAAGACTCATATTAAGCTGAAGTGAAGGGCAGGTGAGCTGACATTGGTGCTGACCCTGTGAGGCAGACACTAGGATACTTCTCTGTGTAGGCAGAAACCCCAGGACATCACTATATGATGTAACAGAAACATAAAGAGAAACCCTGATGTCTCCTGGTGAGAGAGAGGCCCCAACACACTAAAAAGTCACTACTGGGGAGGTAATGGCCTAGGGAGGAGTAGAGCAAGGGCATGCAGTGGACAAGCTATCTTGACCTTCAGTCACCTGGGGAAGGAAGTGGGATGGATATCTGTTAGATTTCTAGTTTAACAAAGTAATTCTGCTATCTGGTTTCTGGGCTCCTGAACAAGTCAAAGTGTTGTCAAAATGTAAATACAACAAACTTTTGAATTGCACAGTCTTTAGAAACCTTTATGTTACATTTCTAAACCCTTTAAATTTCAATGTAATAGGGCAAAGTTCTATTCATGCTGCCCCATTCTGGCTCTAGTCCACAGCATTACCTTACCTACCAAACCAGTTATAGTTACCTCGTCAAAAAAGACAATGAAACTAGTTTGATACTGGAAGCTATTCTAGTTTGTGTTATTCTTGGTTACAAACTGTCCAATCAATACAATGTCCTAGAATTTAAGTTCTTGAGCAAAAGGACTTTATTTTTGTCTTTGTGTCACGAACACTAAGCATAGTGCATTGAATTTAATGCGTATGTAAGAAATAGTTGCTGAATTGAAACTGTTAAATTATTTTTTTAGACTCTACCATCTTAAACTTTGGGTAAAACCAGGATGCCTGCCCTTATAAATTTATCTGCAAAAGGTACTTTAGTTACAGAAGGAGCAGATATCCCAGCTTTACAAAAAAGTTGAGAGGGTAGAATCTAAGGTACTTTAGTTGCAGAATTTCAAAGTAGGAAGGGACCCCAGTGGACATCTAGTCTAATCCAGACCCAAAAAAAGAACCTCTGTATTATTAGAATTACCATACACCTGACAAGTGGACATCTAGCCTCTGCTTGAAGATTCCTGTTAAGAGGAAGCCACTGCCTCCTGGGGCAGCACATTCCACTTTTGGATACTTCTGATTATTAGGATTTTATTACATTAAACCTAAATTTGTCTCTTTCAAATTCCATCAGTTTGCCCTAATACAGCCATGTAGGGTCAAAGAGAATGAGTATAAACCTTCTTCCATATGTCAAGCTTTCAAGTACTTGAAGATAGGTATCAAATCCTCCCCTTACCTGTCATGAGTCTTTTTTTTTTTTCTCTAGACTAACATCTCCAGTTCTTTCAACCAATCCTACTTTGGTAGAAACTCAAGAGCCAACACAATTCTGGTTGCTCTCCTCTAAACAGTCTCCAATTTTCAAAGTACTTTCTAAAATGTGGTGCCTAGAATAACAGTCCAGATGTTGTTTAACCACACTAAAGTATAAACGGGCTATTATCTCCTTTTTCCTGAGAATTATGTCTTTTTTAATGCAGCCCAAGATTACAGTTTTTTTTTAATTGTCATGTCACACTGCTAACTCATATTGAGCTAGAAGTCCATTTTAATACTCTCATCTTTTTCAAATGAGCTGCTTTCTAGCCATGCCCCATCTTGTACTTGTGAAGTTTATTTCTCAAACCAGTGTAAGACTCTACATGCCACCATCCCTATTCCTTGTTATAAATGTCACTGTTATTTATGCTATGTTTATTTTTATTATTTTATCTATATTCAATTTCATCTTATTTAGCTCAGGCCTGTGTTTTAGCCATTCAAGATCTTTTTGAGATCTTAACTCTGTCATCCAAAACCCTCATTTTTATAGATCACAAAACTGAGGCTTACCTAAGTTGAGTTGACTTGCCCAAAAATCCACAAGTAGTAAGTAATAGAGTTGAGAACCCATGTCCACTTCAAATCCAGTGTTCTTTCCACTACACTATGCTAATTCTAGTAGCAGAAACTTACTAAATGCTTGTTTAGTTTGTTAAAGAACTAAAGGCCTGAAATTCCAAACCTCCCCTCCTTCCAGAGCCTTAAATCTGATCCACTCATCATTTGCATCATGATTGAATATGGAATTCCTCAAATCATGCATAATGTACAAATGCCCCCATGAGGCATTCCAAGTTGTCAGGCCAGACACACAGGACATAATGACATTAAAAACTAAATTGTCACAGAATGGCATAATGAAGAAAACTCGATCAGATCTTTGTGAGACATGCTATCATTACATATTCCTACCTCCAGGGCTAAGCTGTGGCAGGAGACCTGAGATGATAGGCATGTGTGTCATTAATGTAAACCTGCCAGGTCCCCAGTTTCTCAGGGCGAAATAGTGTCTCTTTGAACCAATTTGCTGGCACACAGCCTTTGTTACCTTTTGCAGAACTCAAATCAACAGCAAATGCTATTGTATCACACAGTGATCATTATAAAATCTCACTCCTTAGGCTTCCCAAGTGGTCTTTTCCCTCTCCTGGAAGGAAGCTGAAGGTTAATACCTCACAGAATGGCTCATCATCACAGAGGAAGGAAAAAATAATGGAATCATGAAGAGTGGAGGCTTGATTTCATTTTATTTTTAAAGGAACAGTGTGATGCAGCTGAAAGATTTTTGGACTTGGAGTTAGGAAACATGAGTTCTAGTCAAAGCTTTGCCATCAGCTCAGTCAGCTTGGATGACCTATTTGAAGTTCACATTATTCATCCTTAAAATAAGATAGCTGGACTAAGATCATCTCAAAGGTCCCGTCCAGCTCTAATGTTCTATGAATGACTCCTATGTTTATATTGGGACAATCTCTATTGCTGTGGCTGCTACAGATTAGCTCACAGAGATTTTTCTATCCCTTATTGGAAATTTTTCTCACATCAAATTTCCAGTAGCAATCCAGTTTCCAAAACAAGCTTAATGAGTACAGTACAATGCACTTTCTTCAATGACTGGATATATCTTTAAGTATTTCAGGGTCAGCATTTAGTACCTCAATCAATTTAATTGCCTACTATGTTCCAGGCACTGTGCTAAGTGCTGGGGATACAAAAAGAGGCAAATCTAAAAAGGAACTTACAATCTAATGGGAGAGACAACATGCAGCCAGGTATATACAAACAAGCATATGCAGGATAAACAGGAAATAATTAATTGGAGAAGGCACTAGAATTAAGAGGGGTTGGAAAAGGCTTCCTGTAAAAGATAGGATTTTAGTTGGAACTTTCAGGGAAGTGTTTAAGCCCTAAGTTGACTCCTAGAACAGGCCGTGTGAACATTGAGAAGGGACCCCATTCCAATCCAACAAGCATTTAGTAAGCATCTGCTATGTACACCGCATTGTGATCAGTTGTGGAGAGATAGTGAGGTGGTACAGCACATAGAAAAATGTATATGGAGTCAGAAAGACCTGAATTCAAATTCACCTCAGACACTTAGTAGCTGTATGACCTTGAGCAAGTTACTTAACCCAGTTTTTCTTAGTTTCCTCAACTGTAAAATGAGCCCGAGAAAGAAATGGAAAACCACTCCAATTATCTTTGCCAAGAAAACTTCAAATTGGGTCATGAAGAGTTAGACATGACTGAAATGACTCAACAACAACAAAATAACAACAACAACTACTACTACTACTACGATTACAAAGTCAAAATAACAGAATCAATTCCTGTCTTAAGTTTATATTCCACTTATAACCCTATCACCTGCTTAATAGGGAGAAAATACTACAAGGTCAATTTTTCATGCCTGCTTATTACTTTTACTTCTGTCTAGTATTATTGTTTAGCTTTTCATGTGTGTACTTTTACCTTCCCAATGGAGTGTAAGCTGTTTGGAAATTATTGTGATATAAGCTTTATATTCGACATATCACCTAGCAGAGTGTTAGATATGTAGCAGGCATTCCAGACACATCCACTGAACACAGGAATGCATGCATGAATGGATGAATACTTCATAATAAGGGATAGGACTTGGGATAACTTTTGGTTGATTTCAAAGAAGAAAAAATTTTCTAACTTCACATTTTATACAGAACACACTATCTTGTGACACAAGCCTTCCTGTTATTTATCATGAATGTCTAGCTTAACAATTCTTAAAGAAAGCTTGGGGATATACATCTGATAGCTCAGACAAATGAAAATTAGAGCTGATCCCAAATATATCTTCAGGGTACTTTATGATGCTTTTCCCATTTTAACTTGCAGCTTAATTTACATCTGGAAAGCAAAATTGTGTGAATGGCACAGCTGAGTCACAGATATCAGCTGGGAACCTCAGCCACTCATAGGAAGAGGCGTAAGTACCCCTCACAACCTTTTCAGGGTTCTTGTAGACCAGTGACAAGTGAAAGGACAACGTAGGCTCACTGTGCCAAGAGATACAAATTAATGAGGATAAGGAAATACTTATCTTTTGCAAATGTCCACAGAATGTTTGCCAAATATCTTTAAGTAGTTTCTCTCTCACATCATGGTAATGAGAATCATATTCCTGGAATGAGACCTTTATGAACTCACGGGTCACTGTCAAGTTCACATTGAGGACATTTGGTTGATGTTGGCAACTGACATAGTCTTTGAAAATTACCTAAAAGACAATGAAATATGAAAAACAAAATATGTTGTGCCACGATTACTAGGTTGGTTATTGGTAGGATGGGCCCAGGCATGAATTAACCAGAGTAGAACCAAATTGTCCCCTTGGAAAATTTTACAGCTCTCCAATTTGCCTTTATTAGACCAATTGATGCATTACACATCAATTAGAATGCTAGAAGACCAGAGATATAGCCTAGATCCATTCCTCCATGTTCTATATGAGTTAACTGAGGTCCACAAAGGTGAAATAATTTGTCCAGGTCTACATAATGACTTAATGGAAGAACGGGGACTACATCCCAAAGCTTGGTGCTTTTTACATCATGCTATGAGTCTCTGCAATCTTAAATAAAATAACAGAAAACACTGTAGAAAACAATTAATAATGATAGGATCTGACTAAATCTGGAACTATTTTATGACAAACTTAATTGGTAACATCACAGCAGTATAGATAGGAAAGCTGGGGTTAATGCACTGCACTGCTTTTGGGTAATAATTATTCCATTACATCAACTCTTTGTCACTACAAACTTCTAATGTGGTGAATCATTCATGGCATAGGAGGAATGTTCTCATCTCCTAGACTACTGATTTATTCATCTGAAACAGATATCAAGAAGTTGAATAAATTTAACACCCAACATCAAGGTGAAGACATAAAGAATAGTTCTGATCACCAGGGAACCCATCTATCTTTTTGTATCACTCCCCAGAAATTCCAGTGCTGCTTTAGTACTTGGGTTTATTTATATTCTCACTGATTTTACTTTTAACTAATGTACCTAACCATTCTTGGGGGCAGCTAGGTGGCACAGTGGGTAGAGTGTTAGGTCTGGGGTCAGGAAGATCTGATTTTAAATCTGGCCTCAGACACTTAGCAGTTGTGTAACCCTGGACAAGTCACTTAACCTTGTTACAAATGAGTTTCCTCATTTATAAAAAGAGCTGAAGAAGGCAATGGCAAACCACTCTAGTATCTTTGCCAAGAAATCCCCAAATGGGGTCACAAGGAGTCAGACAGCTGAACAACAACACCAACCTCCCATTTTTGAGTTTAGGAACATAGAAAGGAACATCAGAGTCACATATAGTCACAGTCATCAAATTTCAGAGTTGGGAGGCTCAGCAAGTCATCTACTCTGACATAAAAGTTAAACTAATTTCTAATACAACATAACCAAAAGCTAGACTTTTTATGAAGACCTCTAAAAAGAGAGAACCCACCATCTTCCAAGGCAATCTATTGTATTTTAGATAGCTCTCATTGTGAAGAAGTTATTTCTTTTTTCTCAAATCAAGCCCAAATTTGTCTCTTTTCTACTTTTACCCATTGGTCCTGTGCAGTCTCCTCTATAAAAAAACAAACACAACAAAACAAAACAAATGAAAAAGAAGGAAAGCCCAAAGAGATTAAGTGATATGATCGTGATAGCAGGACTAGTATTCAGCCTATGTCCTCTGATTTCAAAGTTCTCCCTCCATTGGTAGAGATTGCAACCCATTCATGATTTTTTCATTTTGTGAGAACCTGTCAATCATCTTACTCTACAAAGACAGCTGATTCTGATAGGATTTCACTTCAGTAACCAATGTTTTCTAGTATGTTATATAATCTTGAGTTTCATTTTTAAAAATATTTTTCAGTATTCACCATATCCAGTGCTTTCTAACTCTCTTCTAGGAGAACTATTCACAATACATAGGTGTGAGGATATTGAATATTACACAAGCCTTTGGTCTCTTCAGTTTCCTGAGCCACGTCTTCCAACATATTTTCCATCTTTCTTTATGTTCACATTCTTTACTTTAGCATTGATGTGACCTAATAGCAAAGCATATATTTACCAGGTTTGACCAACTGCTTAACAGGATTTCTCTAATCATCATCTTCTATAACAAATATTGATGCAATGACCTCCATTTTGTTCTTTTTCTTTATCAGGAATATTAAAAGAGGAATTGACCAAGTGTTCCATGAAATGGTTTTTCTTGTTGCCTTTGAACACCTGATGACAGCAGCTTCACCCACTTCATTATTTGCCTTTGTAAGAAGAACCTGTGAGTCATACTTCTATTTAGCTGACACTTTCACTTGGCTTCAGTCCTGCCTTCTCATAAGAATAGCAATCTGCATAAGGAAAATGAGCCCCTAAAACTTCAGATAGAATCCTATTCCTATTTGCCTGCTCAGAAGTCTTTCCAAATATAACTCAAGGCAGGACACAGGTTCACTGACTCCTTCTTAGAAGAACTCCCATATTCTTCAAGGGTGTCTTCTTAGGAGGTTGTAAACATAGAACTCGACATGGCTGCTGGTTGTGTCTAAATCCAGATACTTAGGACCTTTGCATAAGCCCCCAATTTCCACTTAGATAGGCCTTGAAGTTTCTCAGTGGGATACTGAGGCATGTATGCAAATCCAGTTCCAGGAACCACCCTTGTTTTCCATAGTTCCTCAAGGTAAAAATGTAAACTGAACTCAAACAATGACCTTGGACTAGAGAAATAATGAAAATAATGATAAACAAAATTCTCCTTAGTCTTTGTCTTTGTCTGGTAGTAAGTTCTGCAACAATATTATCAAATGGTGGCCTGGAAGAGTGAATGTCATTTTTTAATACCAGAAGGATCAAGCATGTCATTAATGCAAAATTTTTTAAAATAATTTTTAATAATTTTAACACAATTTATCATAGCTGTGCAAATATACTTTAAATACTAAAAAAAAAAAAGGCATATACTTGCTTTGAAATAGAAATGTTTATTTTACTATATCTGTTTTCTTGGCCTTATCGAATTAAAATAAAACGCACAGTGGCAATCAATATAACTCAATTCTTCTAGGTATTCTTAAATTCCAGACCTTATAGCTGGCTCAAGGACTAAGAATGACTTAAATCATGGGGATTTATAATAATAAATATGCTTAGGAATTCATGTCACCAAAAATGTAAATGTAAAATCTAATTGTGTGTTCAATGATTAGCTTTAATTTGCATTCAAATAGGAATAATATTCAGGTCTTATAGTTCAGGGCATCAGTTGCAGAGTTCAGGAAAACTTTCAAATATTTACATTTTGCTCATTCTAACTACCAATAAATATTTATTGAATGGTTTCTAAATGTATGATACCAGATAGGTCAAAGGTGGTACTGGGGATACCAAGGTAGGATACCTCCCGAGGGTGCAGCAGGGAAAGAGCACAAGGAGGAATATTTTTAACATTATTTTTTATAAATGAACATATTTTTAATTCTAGAAAATTCAATTCTCTATAGCTTTTGTTACTTATTTTGTGGTGATTCAAATTATATGTCATCTGGTAAAACACTAAAATCCTCTAGTGGACAGTAATGTACCAAGGGGATCATTTTTAACCCTGATCTAGGGCACACAAATGTCTTGTACAGGTTCTCATGTGGAATACCTGGCATGTGTTCTCAGGAAATAGAGCTAATCTGGTTTGTGCTCCGTGGCAGCATATACAGAACAAAATTTACTGTCAAAATATCATCTATTTGAATTCAACTCACTGGAGCCCTGAAATAATTGACTTTATTGAGCTGTAACATATTTTTATACAAGATACAAAGGCACATATTTAAGAACAACTTATGGAATTAGGCTATAATTTGGCTCGCAACAGAAATTTTAAAAGTTGCTGTCTACCCATAAGAAGTTTAAAAAAAAATCTGCTTAGGACAAGAGGACATAGACAACTAAGGCAAATAATGTACAAGATGAAATGTTGAAAGTTGGCACAGTATGGTAGAATGTCAGCTTAAAGGCAAGGATCTGATTTTGAATCCTGTCTTTGCCATATATTATCTGTATGACTTTGGGCAAGTGATATTAACTGTCTGGGCCTCAGTTTCTTTGTGTGTAATGTAGAAGCTAAATTAGCTGATCTCTAAGCTCCATTTTAGAGCTAAATAATTATCTGATAATCCTGTGATATTATGAGATGTTAATTGCTTGTCATATAAGCAGTGATTGCACAAGAGTTACAGAAGGGAAAAATTAACTATATGGAGCTGAACAGGGAAATAAACTTAACTCAGATTGACCTGGGCTTCATATGGAAGAGACAGAACTTTTGCTGCACCCTGAACAAGAGACGAGACTTGTTAGGGGTGGGAGAGGTAGAGTGGAGGCAGTGGCAGGGGGTGGGAGAGGTACAGCATTTCAAGCAATTGGAATAACATCAGTAAAAGGTTAGAAGTTAAAGGGGGCAGCTATGTGGCACAATGGATAGTGTACCGGGCCTGGAGTCAGGAAGACTCATCTTCATGAGTTCAAATCCGGCTTCAGGTCCTTACTAGCTGTGTGACCCTAGGCAAGTCCTTTACCCCTGTTTGCCTCAGTTCCTCATCTGTGAAATGAGCTGGAGAAGGAAATGGTAAATCATTCCAGTATCTTTGCCAAGAAAAATCCAAATGGAGTCACAAAGAGTCAGACACAATTGAGAAATGACTGAATAATAATAACAACAAAGAAAGAAGAGAAATCAAGGTCAGCTAGGTATGCAAACTAGTCTGATTGCAGGGGTGTTGCTATTAAATGTTTATCAACTAGTTCTCTCAGAATATGTATGTATTTACATATATATATATATATATGCAAGATAAGTTTAAACTTCATTTTTACCATTTTCCTTATCACTTTCTTAAGTCTTGACAATCCACAAAATAAATCAATTTTGTAGTTTGCAGATTTCTGAGATATAAATACTCACACTGAAGATTTAAGGAGAGAGCTTCCAGCCTCTGGAAAGGCTTGATTAGAGGAGAGCGGGCATGCTCCAGTAGTGGAAAATAGAATTAAATAGATATGATGAAAATGGTTCACTAGGACAATTAATGTTTGTGACATTTGGAAAGTGATAAGGAATGAAAAAGTGAAGTATCAATTAAAAAAAAAACCTGCCATATAGGCAGGATGGTAAAGAGGACTGAACTTGGAATCAGGAAATCTAGGTCAATCCTGGTTCTGTTACCAACCAGGGGCATATGATGTTCCCTGGAGATGAAAGGAAGCAGAGCTGCTGATGGAAAATGGAGAGTTACCTGGAAAGTTCTGACCTGAGCCCTCTATAAAAGAAGGCTTTGCAAGAAGTTTATGGTTCTACCCTCCAGCCTTCCAATCAGAAGGCAGAAAGAGGCAACTGAAGGGGTGATCAGCTTATTCTAGCAGGAGGTATAATGTTCTGGGAGTCAAACCTAAACAGCTGCTAATTGAAGGTGAAGACACAGAGCCTAGGAGGGGGGGAATAGTAGGAGTAATCTAGGGACAGAGTTTGGCAACAGAAGAGCAGCAAAGGATTCAAGAACTGATGGTAGTTTGGGGATGAATTGGTTAAATATGGGGTTAAGATTGGAAAAGAAAGAAAGTGAAGAAAGCTCAGAGGTAATGTCCTAAGACAGTTCTAAGGGGTGCATGGGTTAAAGGTTGTGATAAGGCACAGAAAGGCTGAGAAGCAATGATGTAGTGAAGTGGAGAGATAGAATAATAGAGTATGTCAAATAAATAAATATCAGTTTCTGATTATTTGGAAGTGTATCAGTTCATAAAATTTAAGAAGATTGGGAAATTAGGAGGTTAGGTATATATACACATATTGAAGTTCCCTACTTGAGGAGGCTAAGAAAGTTAAGAGGTGGGTGGAGCTAAGATGGCACAGTAGAAAAACACTCAACTGAGCTCTCCCAACATCTCCCTCCAAACAACTTTAAAATATTACCTCAAATTTAATTCTGGAGTGACAGAGTCAACAAAAGGTCAAAGTGAGACATTCTTCTGGCCCAAGACAACTTAGGAGGTCATAAAGAGTGATCTTTGACATGGGGGTAAAGGCTAGCCTGGAGCCCACATGGATGAAACATCAGCAGTGGGATTAGGTGGTAGAGAAAGAAGCAGCAGCACCTTTGGGAGCTCTCAAATCAGGAATGATAAGGACACCTGGCAACTGATCAGAAAGAGATTACAGGGTACCCTTGCGCTAGCACTGGACACAGGATGAGATGTTGTTTAGAAACTCCATGACCTGTACCTAATTCTGGGTCATAATTCAAGGGTAGAGAGGATCGCTTCTGGTCAAGAGGAAGTGAGAGCCCTGTATCTATACTCATTTCTGGGTCACAGTTCAAGGGCAAAGAGATGCATGACAGAAAAGGAAAATGACAAATGCTGGAGGGGATGTGGAAAAATTGGGTCATTAATGCACTGTTAGTGGAGTTGTAAACTAGTCCAACCATACTGCAGAACAATTTGGAACTATACCCAAAGAGTTATAAAACTGTGTATAGTCTTTGATCCAGCAATACCACTACTAGATTTGTATCCCAAAGAGACTGAAGAAAAGAGAAAAGGATCTATTTGCACAAAAATATTTATAGCAGTTCTTTTAGTGGTAGCAAATATTTGGAAATTGAGGGGATGTCCATCAATTGGAGAATGGCTGAACTAGTTGTGGTATATAATTGTAATGGAATACTATTTTGCTATAAGAAATGATGAGTAGGATGGTTTCAGAAAAATGTGGGAAGACTTATACGAAGTGATGCAAAATAAAGTAAACAGAACCAGGAGAATACAATACACAAAAATAGTTGTAAGAATGATCAGCTATGACATACTTAGCTACTGTGATCAAGTCAATGACCCAAGACCTTTTTTTCCCCCTAAACTGTGATTTTATTGGTATAAAGAACCCCATAAGGAAGTATCTATCCCCTGCCAATTCAGATTAGCATCTGCTTTGAAATTTATATTGTCTTTAAAAATTTCCTAAGAAGTTTAGTGACTTTCCCCAAAATATGTTCATATAGCTAATATGTGTCAGTGGCAGGACTTGAATCCAGGTCTTCCTGACTCCAAGGTCATTTTACAATTCCCAAAGAGCTGCCCTCCAAAGGACTCTGTGAAATAGGTGATACAAACATTATTGCCCCCATTCCACAGATGAAGAAACTAAGTCCTAGAAGAGATATATGGCTTTCCCATGATTAATACAACTAATAAATGGCAGAAATAGACTGAAAACCAGCATCTCTTTCTGTCAAATCATATATTTACGACAATACGCAAAGCTGAAAAACTAATGAAGAAGACCAGCCTAAGTTTCAGAAAACTGGAAAGCAGATGTGACCTTTAACTCCAAACTAAGATAAAAAATTCCATAGAATGTGGGAGTATTCCACTTTCTTCATGGATCTTACCCAGAGGTCACAGATGAATTCCCAGGCACTCTTAGAAATGGGGAGGCAGGATCACCCGCAATGAGGTCCTGGCAAATACCCTGTAGACTTCTAAGCATTATTTGTGAAGTTGTATTGTTGGGTAAGGCCCGGCTGGGTCACTGTTGCTTCATCCCTAGAAAAGTATAAATAGTCCAGGTTATAGGAACTCAGGGTCCCTTTGAGATAGTTCAGACCTTTATGCTGAAAGGCCTCCAATTAATAACATACTGTGAACCCACCCACATACTAACCTAGTTCAAGAGGGCTACACATTTGTGGATTGACAGGATATTGATTTTTTTTCAATGGCTGCTGATGAAGGCATCATGAACAGAATGAACAAAAGAAATAAATGGAGTAGAGGTTGAGATTTTTAATTCAAATGAACATCATAGCTGGAGACTATCAAGCAAAAGCATTGACAGAGAAAATGAGAAAGAGAAAGAGAATAAACAACAGCTAAAGACTCAAAAAAAAAATTAGGGCATCTATAAGTATGGCCCACACATACAACTTTTTAGTTACATTTGTCCACATCTCCCTAAGTAAGAAACAAAACAAAAACAAAAAAGTACATTCCCATTAATGAAGGTTCCAGTGAACAAGGAAACAATATTCTATGGGAACAGGATTTAACTAAATGAATAGAATTTAACTAAAATGAATTTGTTGTCAGCTGTGATTGGTTTTTTTCTGCACAAGAGAGATGTAACCGTGAGATCCAATGAAACATATCCTAGCTTTTGAATCAAGGGACCTGGGTTCACATCTTAACTCTGCCACCTCAAGAGCTATGTTTCCTGGGTCGAGTCATTTAAATTCCTTTGGCCTCAGTTTCCTCCTTCATTAAATGAAGGGTTTGCCCTCAATGGTCTCTATGATCCCTTCGAGCTCTCTATCTATAGTCTTATGACAATATTCCAAGAGACCAGTACATGTGCAATAATCTTAATATACATATATATTACATGCATACACATATACATGAATATATGCATACATATACATATATGTATTAAATACATAGCATACCATTGAACAAATAAATGAAGATTAATTAACTCATTCAAAAATACATTTGTTTTCAAGAGAAACTGTAAATCTACCCCTTACACATGGACTCTACCATATCTATATAATTATACACACAAAATCAGATAAAATATTCCAATACATCATGTAAAACCTCAAAGTCTTTTTTTAACCTAATTACCCAGTTATATGACCAAAGAAATGAGCTTTTTCAAGGAGAAGAAATAAAACTATTTCCTAGAAACAATTTATATGTAAAGAAGAAAAATTAAATGCTTTCGTATATGATTTAATGAGCCCAATTCTTCACATACAGAGGAGGATATTTGAAGATCACTTCAGTTCCTGTGTTCCCTGCCAAATGACTCATCATCAGGAAGACGACTTCCTTCCAATTCTAACTCAGACATTTACTAGATGTAGCCCAAGGCACTTAATTTCTCAGCCTCAATTTCTTTATTTGTAAAATATAGATAATAATACCATTTACTGAAATTAAAAAGTCTTCATAAACCATACAGCCTACATAATTATGATGTAGTAGTAGTAGTAGTAATAGTAATAGTAGTAGTAGTAGTAGTAGTAGTAGTAGTAGTAGTAGTGTTCAGACTTGTACCTCTGGTGTGAGGGCTGTTGAGCCTATTTCAGGGCTGCTTTCCACCTTTTGGTGTCCACCTGCCACCCAGCTCTCACCTGTGACTCCAAGAAGCTATAGTATAAGCAGCAGCTACACAGTGGTAAGCCATTTTGGTAAATGGGCTAACTGAAGGGCCTCAGATCTGTTGGTGAGTTAGAGGGGTGTCTAAGCATGTGAAGATTTCCCTGAAGGAACAGGCAGATGTGAACAATTTGTTCCAATGGGCCATGATGGAGGCAGAAGCAGGCACTGTGGAACACTTAAAGATTGGTGAGACATCGAAGACACCAAGGTCATTCACTTCATCCTAAGCCATGACCAGTTATCTTGACTTTTGTCCTGCCACTCGACTTTGATGACTCTGGAAGAGAGAGTGAGGTTGACAACTTTGTACAACTTTGCCTCACTTAAATCTAATCTATGCATGAGTCAAAAGATGTCACCAGTGGTGTCATTTTGGTTCTCTTCGAGCACTAAAGACAATAACCAGTAACAGTGGTGGTGGTAGTAACAGTAATAGTAGTAGGAAGAGGATTGTTGTCTTATCCCTAATAGATTATATCAGATTACTACTACATAAGCCAGAGTTTACAGAAGCTGGAGCAATACAAACAATCCTAGAGGCAAATGGTCAGGATAAAATCCACTCTCCTTCCTTGCAGGTCTAATCTTTGAATGGCCAGGAGCCTTCAAAAGATAGCCAAGCGTAGTCCACTCAATTACACCACAGTGCATTGCCCTCTTCGATAGCCACAAGGGATTCTACACATAAGTCATACACTTACCTAATTAAGGGAATCATTTTGGAGAAGGGATTCAATCCAATGTTCCTCTCCTTTTTTGCCCTTGCCTCCCCACCCAATAGGCTAGTAGGGTTTTATAACCTGAGGAAGTAAATTTCAAATGTTTTTGTTCTGTTTTGTTTTGTCTTAGAGTTGTATGTACCTTCTTTTGTATCTACATCACTCTGTGGTGGAGAAAAGTTGTTTTGTACCCTAAAATTCTTTAGGCTAATATTAAGTATCTTTTAGTTGTTTTATATCTTAATGTCTTTGGTGGAGTCTTAAAATTCTTTAAGTTAATACTTAAGTATTTTTAAGTTCTTTTGTATCTTAAATATTCTCTGTGGTAGAGAAAATGAGCTTCCTGATATTCCATACACCTGATATTCAGATTGTACACAAAGTACTTTTTTTTTTCCTAAAAAGGGTCCCTTTTACCCACATTGTAGGGACATCTTAGACATGAGCTATATCTAGCTTTGTTGAAGAGATTTCCCCAGAATTCTAACTCTGGAATGAGAACCATTGTTAGCCAGGGGGGAAAAACTTCACCTCCCTTCTTTGAGGTCAGGTCTACCCCTACCCCATGGACCTTGGTTCTGTATGAGTCTAAAATCCCTTTCCCTTTTGGGGCTTCCCTAGGCTGTGGATCACATTTTTAAAAGAATCCTTTCAAGGGAGTTAAATAAATTGTGTATTTGTTACTTCGCATCCACTAGTAGAAAGTTCAAAGTAAATTCAGGGCATCATTAATCTCCTTCTCCTCAGGAAGATACTCTTGGGGAAGAATCACTTTGAAAGACTCTGAGAAACCAGAGATTGCCATCATGTGGCACTTCTTGGACTGGACCCTTCATATCATAGCCAATGAGTTAGTTTCATCTTGAAAGGGACACCAGCTCTGTCATCTAAACTTGATACTAAGCAAAGTGTCTTATGGTATGGGTTAAAGATTGTTGTTTAGTTGTTTTTCAGTCAAAATCCCATTTGGGGTTTTCTTGGCAAAGATACAATGATGGTTTGCCATTTCCTTCTCCAGCTCATTTTACAGATGAGGAAACTGAGGCAAACTGAGTTAAGTGACTTACCCAGACTCACACAGCTAGTAAGTATCTGAGGCTGGATTTGAAGTCAGGTCCTCCTGACTCCAAGGCTGGCACTCTATCTGCTGTACCACCTAGCTGTCCATGTTAAAGATTATATGTTCTAAAATTAGAAACTTTGTGATGTTTGGGAAAAGCTCAAAGTCCTAGGATTCATGTTTCTTCTGCTATTCACATTGCCATTTTAGACCTGTTGTCAGGCTTCCAGAATTGCACACTTTGTGTAGCAACTCAGCCTCCCCCAAAGGAAAAAAAAAATCACTCAGACACACATTCTCCTCTTGGCTTATCAGAGAACAGTTTTAGCCTGCTTGAATAAGATTTCCAGACTTCATTGTTAACAGGTTTCAAATGATTCAGGAATCTTGATCATGAGTCTTAGACAGACTTAGACACAAGTGGGGTGGGAGGTTGGGGGACCTACTATGCTGGCCTTGACTCACTCTCTCAAGGTAACTGCTTTCCTGAGAGCCTGGGTTTACTACCAGGCATTAAGGATGACTGAATGCTTATAATTCCTTGAATTCTACAGCCTTTTTCTCACATTTCAGAAACACTTGGGTAACTGCCATTCTCTACACTGTTAACATTTTTATCAGATTATGTATGGACAAAAGAATGTGGAATCATTTTAGAGCCAAAGTTCTTCACCTTTTTTTTTTAATGAACACATTTGTTAATCTGTTGAAGCTCATGGACTCCTCTCAGAATAATACTTTTAAAAATACATAAAATAAAATTCATAGGATTACCAAGGAAACCAAATATATTCAAATACAGTTATTGAATTTTTTTTTACTCACAGGCCCTAGGTAAAGAACACCTGCTCTAAACTATTAACATTTTTGTCTGGTGATGTATAGACAAAAAGAATGTGGAATAACATTAGAGCCAATAGGTTTCACCAGACCACCTATGGATTCCTTCTCAGAATAACATTTTAAGTGCATAAAATAAAACTCATAGGATTACAAATTATCTTGAAATACCACTGTAAGAATGAAAAGTTCACAGACCCAAGGTTAAGAAACTCTGATCTAGAGCCTCTTCTAGAAAGTGAATTACATAGCTACATTTGAGGGGGAGATTTTTAACAAGTTAATTTAATCATCAATGGTCTTTTGCTCCACTTTACCCTCCAAATTCTTGAACCAGGCAGACAACCTGCAGTAAAATCTAACAGTTTACATTCTGTGGGAGGGGTAGTAGAAAGGGGGAAAGGAAATAAGAGTACAGTGACTACTAGGATGTCCAAAGGACAGAAATAACTTTCTTTATCAAGAGCTACTTTCCCAGTTAAAAATCCCAGCTCTCTTACACTTGAATTTTTAAGAACATTGAGTTTGTCAGTGTAATAAGAAGTCACTTCAGGAAAAAATCACCTTGGATGGTCTTCATTCTGGTTCAAAAGACCAGTCTTGTTGCCACTCAATAACTGTGTATTGCAAGCCTTACATGAAAAAACATATATTTGTAAACTAGCATCATCATATAATCCATACCTACTCTGTCCCCACATAGGGAGCCTGTACCTGTTTGATAACCTCAAATCTTTCCAATTTGCTGTTAAAGATCTTCAGGAAACTCTCTGTCACAAGTATAATAGCATAACTCATTCCATTTTTTTTTTTGGTAATTTTTAAAAATTTTACACTTAAATACAAAGTGAGAAAAGAAAAAAAAATGCCATGTACACAGTAAATCATAAGAGACAATTCAATATAAAACAATAAATTTTTATTTTAAACAAATCTACATAATAAATACTATACATTGTTTTCATTGCTGCCATTGCTGTTTTCTTTGCTTCTTTGTTGGTTTTATTTTATTCTCTGCTGTGCAATTTTACTTTATTTTTCCCCCCTCTCTCCACCCCCACCCTAAATAAGACTACAATTAAACATGGATATATATATATATATGCATATAGATGTATGTATATATGTGCATATATGTATAAATACACATACATACATAGATATCTATAAAAGTACACATATATACACATATACATTTATACACATGTATGTAAGACATTCCATATTTTCCCTAAATAAAATTAGCTTATTTTAGGATCCGAGTCTTTAGGGCTAGGAAAGACCTCTAAGATCGTAGAATTCAATCTGGAAACAAAGACCTAAAGAGTTCAAGAAATTTAAACAAGACTATACAGATTTTTTTAAAATAGCAAAGTAAACCCAAATCTTCAGACTCCAAAGCCAGTGTTTTTTCCACTATCCTACACTGTTTCCTCACAACTCAAGAATTATAAAGCTGTAGTAAGTTGTCTATCATATCTACTTCTCTGAAATACATGGATCAAATGTTTCTACATTTACATTCACAGGTTTCACGAAAATGTTTTAACAAAGATTTATTCTTTTAAACATTTCAGCAGTAATCAGTATTTACACATTTAAATTAGCCAAGAGTCTTCCCTTTATAAATATCTATTGGAATTTCAACTATTTGATTTCCTTTATGAAACAGATTTTGACATTTGAAAATAGACAAAGTGAAATCACATAAATAAATATGATGTATGAATTGACCTGAATGCTTTCAGATGAAATGTAAGAAGGAAGAAGAAGGAAAGTAGTCAGATAAAACTGTGAAACTAGGTACTATAAATGGCAATAGGTATTTCATAGGAAGAAGAATGGCATAGTGGAAGAAGGATCCAGTAATTAGAAGGAAATAACAGGGAAAAGGATATAGTTGCATATATTGTATAGAGCAGTGGCTCCTCCAACAAATATCTGAATTCCCAAAAGTTCTAGGAAACCAAATTATCTTGAGGGGAAACCCCAGTCATTGAAACCTATCCCCAAAGAGGCAGTAAGGGATGGCTCCAATACAGCTTCATCTTGGAACAGCCTCAGTCACTAAGCTTTATTCAGAAGTTATATTTAACTTAACTTTAACAATGAGAGGTATGGATAATCAAATGTTCCAAAGAAAGGCCTGCTTGCTGGTAAGCTGATAATATTGATGAGGAAAGTTCCCTGATCACACCCTTTTTACATGTACGAAGTATAGAAGAAAATGCATGCAGGCACAAATGGGGTGGGGGGGTGGGGGAAGGGGGACAGGTAGTAGAGCTGGAAATGCTTAAGTTTGAGATATTTGAAAAATGCTTTAAAATGGGAGGGATAATTTTTAAAGTATTACAATATACTAAGCTATCCTATATATTTTGGTTGGAAAATAGCTTTTTTGTTGTGGTTTGGGGTGCTAGGAACCCTAAAATGCAAGGGTACAGGGTGGGTCTGCCTCAAAAGAATTCCACCACTCAAGTCTTCTTGCAGTCAGAGTAGTGAGTTTTATTATACACAGATTGGGCGGCCTTAATGAGAGTAAAAGTGATACTTTTATACAGAAAAAGACTGAAAATCTGGATGGGATAAAGGAGTGGAAAGTAGCCTGGAGTGGTCTGGAAGCAACAGAGGAAGTGTCTAGATGGGATTAAAGAGTGTCAAGTAAACTAATTAAGTAATCAAGGTAGGCTGGAGTGGGTCAGATGCTTTGATCAGAGGCACCAGTGATCTGGGCTACTGAAATGTATGGAGAAATTCAGAGACTGGGTTGCTTTCAAAGACGTGGTCTTTTTCTTTTAGGGGTCCAGGTCCCAAAGACATGGTCTTTTCTTTTTAGGGGTTCAGGTTCCATGACCCCATCATTTTTAAGGTTTTATATTTTGTTTAAATTCTTTTTTTTAACTTAAAAGGCCTTTTAAATTATCTTCAGAATAAGAAGCATAAAGGATAGGATCACTGCTTGGGAGGGGTAATATTGATGTTAACAGATGGCAACGAAAGTAGACCTATTCAACTTCTATGTTACTTTCGTTTTCTTCACCAAGAAGGATAATTTTCCAAATGGAACAAGGAAAAAAAATATAAAAAAAAATTGGAATTCAAACTAAGAGAAGACAGCATATAACCATTAAAAGAACTTAAATTTCCTAAGTGTAGATGAATAATAGCCCCTAATATTAAAAAAAACTTGTAGGTATAATAACAAAAATTTATGGATAATCTTTGAGAGATAATGGAGTGTAAGAGAACTATAAATGGGGAAATAGTATACCAATTTGTAAAACAGAAAAAAGATGAATTCTAAAAACTACAGACAAGTTCAATATCCATCTGGCAAAATTTTTGAAAGGATTATTAAATAGATTGTTTGGACGTATTAAAAAACAGAATAATCACTTTAATATATCATGTTTCACAGGAACAAGCATTCAGTTTTACCTTTAGTGGTGCTGCTAACATGAAGGCAAGCAATGAGTTTGGGAGAGGATGAGTGAATGTGAAATAATGATATAATATCCAGATGAAGATATCTTGAAGATTGTTGGAAATTTAATGCTAGAAATCTGGGAAGTGGTTGAAGGTAAAGATGTAGATTTAAGAGTCATTTACATAGAAATGATCATTGAAACTTTAGGAGAAATGAGATCAGCATGGTAGAAAGAATAGTGTAAAAGATAAAGACTAAGAAGATAACCATGAGAGGCATTCATATTTAAAGAATGAGAATAAAGAGTCAAAGAAGTTGACAGAGAAAAATTTTTAAGAAATATTCTCTCAGGGACAGCTAGGTGGCACAGTGGATAGAGCACAGGCCCTGGATTCAGGAGGATCTGAGTTCAAAACCGACCTCAGACACATAACACTTAGTAGCTGTGTGACCCTGGGCAAGTCACTTAACCCCATTGCCTAGCCAAAAAAAAAAAAAGAAAGAAAGAAAGAAAAGAAAGAAATATTCTCTCAGCAGCATTGGGAAAATGTTTAGAGGATATGAACAGACAATTTGCAAAAGAAAATACATTGTAAATAATCACTTGAAAAAACTTCAATCTCACTAAAAGTCAGAAAAATAAATAGTAAAACAACTTTAAGGTATCACAATACCTAAAATGTGAAGAAAATAAAACAACTAAAAGTGATAAAACTCAGTAGCGAAAGGATTGTGTAGAAACAAACACACTCATATATTGCCGGGGAAATTGGAAATTGATGGAAAATTTTTGGAAGGCAGTCTGGCAGTATACAATAAGAGTCACTAAAATAATAAACCTTTTATCGTACTATTGGGATTATGATCTAAAAGTGTTATTATAATGGGAAAAATCTATCATCTATCTCTCTAATTTTTGCAACTGTAAAAAATGAAACTAAATATTTAATAGTCAGGGAATGACTGAATAGCAAGGTATATCAATATAGTAGAAAGTATAATACCATTAAAATGATTAATATGAGAAATATAAATTTAGAAAAAAATACAAATTAATGTAAAGAAAACAATGCCAAAATGATGGTATGTACCCTGACTATAATTTTATAAAAAAGAAAAAATAATCTTAACAAAGACAGAGATGCCTAATAGTAGTTAACTTAATAAAGTAGTTTTGGACATATACATAGAATTTCATTTTAACACAGAAATAGTTGTTATTTAGAAGCTGTATTACAAAAAGTTAAGTTCATAGTAAGTTATTACTAAAGAAAAAAAGGGGTAATTGCCAGTGCCAAATGTTGCTAAGAGTTCAAGGAGAATTAAGATAGAAAATGGGGTTTGGTGATAAGAAAATTCATGACCTTTAAGAGACCAGTTTTAGTAGATATAAACAGCAGTCTAGTCAGCAGGGCATAAGGAATGTGTAGGTGGTGAGGGACGTATAGATAGTATGTATTAAACTACTCTTTCTAGAAGTTTAGCTGGAAGGGAAGGAGAAAGATAAGACAATAACCAAGAGGAGACTGTTTCCTTTTCTTTTTAGGATAGGGGATTCCCAAGCACATTCTTAGCCTAAAGGAAGGAACCAATTAAGAGGAAGAGATTAAAGAAACAAGATGGAAGGGGAAACAGCAAGCTCCTGTGAGTGGGATTAAAGGTATAGGTGAAGACATTAGCTTTAACAAGGAGAAAGGTCACCTCTTGCATTGAAACTTGATGGAAAGAGAAGAGGATTGCAAGAGACAATGCAGGGCTGGGATGATAAATGTTTAGTAATAAACGTAAAATTAACATTTAGGTTCAAAACATTAATCATGAAAGGATGGGATTAGGGAGAATAGGTCCGCTAGCAATTCACGTGAAAATGATCTTAGAATTTTAATTCATTACAAGTGCAAGATGAATCAACAGTGTGGCTTGATGGGGTTTTTTTAATGCAATCGTTGGCTAAATTAATATGAATACAATGTCCAGAATGAGAGAGACAATAATTTCACTGTATTCTTCACTGATCAGGACACATAAAGAAGACTCTTTTTACTTTGGGGCAACACACTTAAGGAGGTGTATTGACAAAGAGACTACATACAGATAGATCAGGACCAGCAGTATGTTGAGGTGCTGCTCAATCATATTCTATCAGGAACAGCTGAAGGGGCAGAAGATGTTTAGCCTCGGGGGAGACAGACAGACAGACAGACACAGAGACACAGGCAGACAGACAGATAGGCAGAGACACAGACAGAGACAGAAAGAGAGACAGAGACAGAGATCATATCTGCTTTCAACTATTTAAAGTGTTGTTATGTGGAAAAGGGTGTTGATTTGTTTTCTGTTGTTACAGATGTCTGCATGAGTGGAAATTAGCAGGAGACAGATTTTGGCTCAGTATAAAGAACATTCTCCCATGTTGAGTGGTCTAATATGAGGATAGCCTGCTTTTTAAAACAGTGAGTTCACCACAGCTGATGATCACCTGCTAAGGATATAGTAGAGATGTTTCTGCATCATAGAAGATATTTGATTTAGGTGATCACTAAAGTCACTAACAATGCCAAGATTCTATTTATTGATTATGTTCTATGTGCTCAATCCTGGATTACCAGGATTACCAAGAAAGCTTTGCTTGACTTCATAAAAATGCTTCATTAAATAACACAACAAGTAACACCACCTGAACTACATCATGTCCTCACTTCTTTTTCACTCACCACCACATTTCCTTTTATATCCCAAAGTCTGATAACCTAAATGCCCTCTCCCAGCAACATTTAAAAAAAAAAGAGTAAATAAATATTTCTGAAGCTTATTTCTTGTGGTTTCTCATTGCATGGGTGGCAAAATCTAGTTAAAACAATTTTGCATTGATTCTATCACTCAAGAATTCTCTTTAATCTCAGCAATTGGTGTCAGCTGGTAAATATTTACTTTTGGTTAACAGCTGGAATTCAAGAACTATTTACTTAGATGTTTCCAATGTTGTGCATTGGAGGAATTTACAAAAAGGCACAATATTTCTTTCCCTGAGTCTTGGACTACCATTTCCACAATGATTTTTGCCTATGTGGTTCTTCGGAGAACAAAATTGGAAAAGCAAGTTTACAAACTGCTTTAATACATTTGAAACAGTTCTCAACTATTTATAAGAATTGGGCTTTAAAACTGGGGGAAAAATCCCCAATGTACAAGCACTGTATTCAGAAACATCTGCAAATACTAAAATGGTGTGATAATTTGTATGTCACTCAACTACATGAAATCTAGGTTAGTTCAGGCAGAGAATATTAGTTGTGCTTCATTTTTTCTTTTGTGTCTGAGAAAGTCAAGTTGAATCAAAATTCTATTCATAATTTCCTCTTGGTTGGAGAGAACTTCCCTCCACCTCCCCACCCCTATTTTTCAGTTCAGGCTTGTTCCCAGGGGAAACAAAGAATGCCTCATTACCCCCTTTCCTCTTTTTTCAGTTGAGAGCCCATCCCCACTTTTTTTTTCAGTTGAGAGTTTAGCATCTGACTAACAATCCTTTTCTCCTTGTACCTTGCCAATGTCCTTGGTGACTTAAATATATATACATACACACAGAGAGACAGAGACAGAGACAGAGAGAGACACACGGAGAGAGAGAGATGACCCAACACCTTGGTTTCACAATTCCTTAAGCTTCTCAATTCCAAAATCATTGCTTTTACAATTTTTCAGCTGCCCACCAGCTGGTTCATTTCTTGAACCTCTTCATTATCCACTATTGTTAAATCCCTTCTCAGACAACCATATTCTGTCCATCTCCCAACGTCCTTATTGCATTCCTATTGGACCTCTTCTTCTGCTTCATTGAGATTTTAAATCCCTTGAATATGTTTGTAGTTTCTAAACCTTCTGCTGTTTTTTCTTTTGTTTTTTTTCTTTCTTTTTTCTTTCTTTTTTTTTTACTTTAATACACTTAGCATAGTAGAAAGAGCTCTGTTCTTGGAGTTGGTTGACCTGTATTCAACTTCTGGTTCTGACATTTACTGTTTATATGACCCAAGGCAAATCATTTGACCTCCATGAACCTCCATCTCTCTTCTATATGGTGTGGTAGACTGGCAGCTGATGTCACAGCTAGAAAGATCTAGATTCCATTCCCAGTCTGACATATTCACTATGTAACCCAAGGGTAACTCAACCTCTTAGTGGCTCAGGCTACTCTCAATGATTATAAGTAGCAGGACTATTGATATCTCCCTTAATAGAGGGAGCTTCCTCACTGGCATTTCCTATACCAATGAAATCACTGATCAGGACAGTAACAACAACAACAAACAAGCAGTAGCGGCATCAATGACAATAATATTTACTTACATCACCTATCTCAGAAGTGTGTCCTGTAGCAACTGCTTTTTAAACCTGAAAATGTTATTCCCTCCCTATTATTCCCTCCCTACCCTGCCTGGACTACATGGTAGCCATTTCAATACTATTCTCAATAGCACGCTACACTCATCACTGCTTTGATTACACTGTTTTGTCAGTCCTAAAACTTGGCTAACTTACACACTCTATATTTCTTGGCTCCTATTCCCAGGCTGCCAAGCATTGCTAAGTGATAGTCACAAAAATCAAGCCAAGTAGCTCTACTATGAATTCATGTTCTTTGGGATCTCACCATTGATTTATAATCTTTCCGACTTCATTCCTCATAATGAATGTTCCAAAATTTCTCCACTCTCTTAAAACCCTCAGCCTAACATACCTAGGACACTCAATAGATGAATTCCCATTTTCCTTAAAAAAAATGGAAGCAGATATCCAACATGAATTTCCACAATTTTCCTACCCTAAACCTCTCTGTTCTTCACACATCTCATCTTCCTTTCCACATTCAAAAAAATGAAAGGGTTTCCCTCCTTATATTCCGGCTAAATTTGCATCTTTTTATCATATCCATTGCTCTGCCATCTAAGGTGAATAGAACAAGGTTCATTCTTCATCCACATAATAGTCCTTCAGATCCTTGAAGGCAACTAACACATGGTCTCAAGTCCTCTTCTTCTGGCTAAATATCCTCATTAACTGATCCTTGCACACATCACAGGCATTTCAAATTTCGTATGTATAAAATAGAATTTCTTTTCTACCCCATAAATCCCACCTTCTTCTAAACATCCTTATGACTGTCTAGGACACCATTATCCTTCCAGTCACTCACGTATGAAACCTTGGTGTTATCCTCAACTTCTCTCTCTTACCCCATATATCCAGTTTCCAAATCTTTCAGCTTCTTTCTCTACATACCCTAAAAAACATCTCCTCTCCATTCAGATACCTCTCATCAACAGATGGAGGTTCATGGGTTCAATTATCATCTCTATTGAGACGACTCTCAGTTAATCAACAAGCATTTATCAGGCACTTGCTGTGTGCCAAACACTTTGCTAAGCTCTGGGGATATAGAGAAAGGGAAAAGCTCATATTCTAATGGGCGAGGACATGCAAACAACTATAAACATACAAGATATATCCAAAGTAGGTGGAAGATGATCAGCTCTAGATATCTAGTCTTACTCTCATCTCAAACCCAATAGTCCAAATCATAACATATTGTCCCCTCAACAATACTGAAATTTATTTTTGTTGAGAGTATCATCATTATGCCACTCATCCAGGTCCATAATTTCAGCCATCTTTAACTTCTAACTTTCTCCCATCCCATATATCCAATCAATTGTCTTATACATTCTTTCTCCAGGACACATATCAAATCCAACCCCCTTCCCTCTACTCACAATCCTCATCATCTCTTACCTAGACTATTGCAGCTGTTTTTTAATTGGTTTCCTTGACTCACACCTCTTCTCTCTATAATTCATTCTCTACAAAACTGCCATAGTGATTTTCTTATAGCACAGATCTGGCCATATCACTTCCTTAAACTCAGTAAATTCCAGTGATTCCCTATTATGCATAGTATCAAAAATTAACTCCTTCATTTGCCATGTAAAGACCTTCGCAATCTAGCTGCAACCTACATTTCTAGTCTTACTACATATTGTTCTTCTTCGTAAACTCTACAATTCAACTAGATTGGCCTTCTTGCCATCATGGGGGAAAAATAGAAATCACAATTCCTTTGCAGTACCTCGATGAACTAAATCCCACCCCTAATACCTCATAGTGTAATAGCAGAAAGTCCTCAACCCTTACTGAAGGAGAAATGAGATATAATAAATCATTCAAAGACATAGTAAAGCAAATGGTCTCATCCACTGTTGTAACAACTGTTTTGCTGTCCTTGGATAAGAGGCAGTACACTATTATCTAAGGAGACTTCTTTCACAATTAGAAAAGTATTTGGTCATTTCTGCTTATCTCCTACCCTTGAACAGAAGATGTTTTCTTATCCTACTGATTGCATTCCAAATACTCTCTTTTTCTCCAGTAGTTGGTCCCCCTCTTTATATATCCTTCCCTCTCCAATGAAATGCTTTATTTTTCCACCCTAATTTGCTACAGAATGCTGCTGATTGGCTGTGTACCCTACGTAGGCCTGATCTGTACTCTAGAAAACAGAAGCTGATGTTCAGTGAAAGCCATATTCCTTTACATGCAAATAAATTTCTTTGTTTTCAGTTTGTCTTCTCTTTAACCCACAGTTATCAGGCTCCCATTGACTAATACATTTCTCCCAAGAGGTTCCGTTCCTCTCCATCAAGAGAATTTCCTGACACTGTTCTGTGAATGTTTTGCAGATACGTGTATGCATATGGATTGTGTCCATTGCAAAAGTGTATGCTCCTTCAGTGGAGAGACTGTTTCATTTTTTGTCTTTGAATCTACAGTACCTAGCACAATGCCTGATACAGAATAGTCAATGAATATTTGCTGATGCATTGATTGATTGATTGATCTCCACCTTTATCCCAGTTATTGATAAAAATGTTAATAGTGTAGAGTAAAGGTTAGGTCGCTGACCTTATAGACCCTGTAGTTTAATTGAGAAGATGAAACATGTATATGCAAAATAATTAGAAACCAAATGCCAAATAATGTAGTGTCATTTGCATAATAAATGCTTTAGGGACATATAGTAATGAAGTGATCAATCATCTGGGCTTCTTCAGAAATGAATTCTAAATGGAACAGAGATGTGAGTTGGGTCATAAAAAAAATGAATATTAGACATGGGTTTTAAGGTGATTCCATTTTAGGAAGAGGGAATGATATTAGCAAAAATATTGTACCACTTTAATATTGTTGGTAAATCTTCATATTTTCTTTTTTGACAGGATTACTAAGCTGAGAGACAAGGAAAGTCAAGCATTTGATAAAGTCTCTTATTCTATTCTTGTCAAAAGATGGAGACAACATTGTCTCCATTGCTAGACAACAGTATAGTTTATATGGATTCATAACTGGTTAAATGGCTAGATAAAAAAGTAGTTACTAATGGTTCAATGTCATCTTAGAAGGAGGTCTCTAGTGGTGGGTCCCAGGGCTTGGTGCTTGGCTCTGCGCTGTTTAACATTTTGATCAATGGCCTGAATAAAAATATAAATGGTACTCTGGATGATAGAGTAAGAATTGAAAAAGATCTTTACAGACCAGAATATTGAACATAATCTAAATTGATGAAACTTATTGGGTCCAATATTTTGGCTGTGAAGATATTTTTGTATTCTTACACTCTCATCCAATGTAATAAATTGATTTTTGAAATTAAAATTTATTAAGGATATAGGGAAAATAACAAGGTTATATGTGTGAGGTATGCTAAATACATACCAATGATTTTTTCCTGGCAAGTATTTATAATAAGGGCAGAATTTTAGGTTATCTATTCTAAGACAGATGCTAACAGTCCTTGACAGTTTCACCTAACTTATGACCCCTAAACTCAACATAGCAACCAGGAACATGATGAAACCTAAGGAGAGCCTCATTGCCCATCTCCAAACAGATTTTTAAGCTTTTGGGGGGTAGAGTTCCCGAAACTGTTTGAGAATATCCTGACAGGAAATAAAATAAGCTTTTCTAGCCCCAAATTAGATAATCGATGAGGCAAAAACTTCAAACTAGCAATTTAAAAAGAGTAAACAGAAGACAAACTTAATCTTAGCCTTAAGGCACTTGATGGCTTTTTCTGGCTGCCTTGCTGAGTGTAGCTCAAACGGTTATAAACTCTGCAGATGAAAAGAATTTTAACTTTCTCTTGCAAAGAAAGGTTTCAGAACCTCTGCACCCTCACAAATGGGACAGGAAAGCAACAAATGGCCCAAAGAGACAGAAGACCAATAGAAAGTAGCAAACTATAGCTCTGCAAAGACCAAATCCAGGGCCCAAATCCTCACAATCAGAGGAAGAAGGTACTATTCTTATCCCCATTTTACAGTTGAGGAAACTGAGGCAAATTGGTTCAATGACTTGTCCAGCATCACACAGCTAATAAGCATCTGAGGTGAGATTTGCTGAGGAACATTGCACTTGACTTGGACTAGAAAACAAATGGTATTTTAATACACCAAGACAAAGGATCTAGAAGTGGGAAAGGGAGACACACTGAATAGAGGGGCAGATTGGTTTGGTATTCTACATAGAAAGGATGGCATTAGCATGTAGGTAGGAAAGTACAAAATATGTTCAGAGTGACATGAACTTCAATGTGACTGGAACAGAAGATTCATGTGGGGAAGTACTAGAAGATAGGTCTGGAAAGGGAGCTTAGAGCCAGATAGAGAATTGCACAGACATAGTTCCAAAATCTCTTGTCATATAGTGTTTAAGGCCTCTTTTCTAAACTCAAAGGATTTGAATGAATTTTTGAAAAGTATCTGAAATGTGGAATACTCTTCCAATAACTCATGCAAACTCAGAAGTTTTCCCATGACTAGAATTTACCTAGAATAATTGGAAACAGCTATTGGGTCTCTCTAGGGTAAATGGCTAAATTTTTAATTTATTACTTTCAAGTAGAGATTATTTTTATATTGTTCTAAAAATCAAAACAGAGGAAAAGTATATATTTTCTTTGAAGACTATTGAGAATTTGATTTTATCTTCATATTTAAAGCAAAGGACATTTCATCCTTCATCACACCAACTTAATGTATTCCCCATGAATTTAGTTTAACCAAAGCATTCATAGCAAGCAAAGCAAGGATCTCTAAAAGTCAATAAATTAAGGAGAGAGTGTCAGCTATAATTTAAATTTCCAGGCTTTAGAGCAATTCAAACCTTTAGGATTATTAAATGTGTATACACACACACACACACACACACACACACACACATGCACATGCACACACACACACACACACACACACACACACACACACATATTGCTGTGTATTTATTACCGGGCATTTCTTATTTATGACCCATAGCAAACCTAAACAAAATGAAACAAAACACAACTGAAATGCATGAAAACAATGAAATATTGTTTTCTTTCTTGGCCAAATGCACTTTTATTATATTTTAGCAATGCTTTTCAATTTTCCATGCATAGTCCTGGAGGCCTTTCTTGTGCAAATTAACATCATAAAAAATACTGAATTTATTTCAAGGAGCTAAAAGCATA
Source organism: Vombatus ursinus (assembly GCF_900497805.2). NCBI lineage: Eukaryota > Metazoa > Chordata > Mammalia > Diprotodontia > Vombatidae > Vombatus > Vombatus ursinus. The sequence goes on from NW_020954591.1 coordinate 2,647,215, forward strand.
GATTATTCCAATCACACAAAACATCACGTCCACATTAGAATGTGAAATTACAAGAAACAAATATTTTGTCGTTTTCTCAGCAGTATTGTTAATAAGCACAACAGGGTGTTTGACTAGCTTGGCAAGACTTTGATAATTGCACATTGTTCTGGAGTATAGACTCAAAGAGAAAAGAGATGTGGTCCTTTTCACCTCACCTCATTGTTTTACTACTCTTTTCTGCTTATGAAGAAAAACAGTAACATTCAAAAAGACACTCTGATCACAGACCAACTGCTTTTTGTTCTTGTTCAAATTGGCTATTATGTGCTATTGATTGCCTCCTTTGTGGTACCACTAACTCAGATGTCACACTATACAGGGCTCTCTGACTCTGGCCTTTGCTTGGATACAAACAGATGACCTATCATTTTGGAGCCGTGGTCTTGATCTATTTCTATCTTAAAAGCTTATTTCAGGGTGATTTCAGAAAACTAACAGTTCACCTAATTTCTCCCTTTAAGTTGCACTGTTATTTAGAAATATGAGATGTTTTCCTAAACATGCAAAATTCACTTTTATGAGAATGTCAAAAGCGACAGAAGCAAACATACACGACTGAGTTCTTTGTTCTGTGGGAGGGCCTAATATGACCTTTATCAGCCTTCACCGATCTAAAGAATGATATCTCTATCAAGAGTGGTGATGGATCACTGTGAAACCTCTGATCTGTGAGATCTTTTCTTTTTTTTAACTGAATGGTCTTTAACCCCTTTCTTTATAGCAAGAACAATAAGCCTCTCCAGAATCCTTGATCTGAGGGAAATTAAGTAAATGGGTATAAAGAGAAATGGAGATATTTAGCAGGAAGCAATAGAAAGAGCACTGGATTTCAAGCCAAAAGACCTGGATTCAAAAGACAACTCTTATTGCTTGTGACCTTAAACAAGTCACTTACCTCCTCTGAAACTCAGTTTCTCTACATGGAAAATTACCTCCAAGGTTTCTTCTAGATCCAAATCTATAATGGCCCGTCCTCCTTAGACTTCCATGTTGGCACCATAAGCTTACTCCAAAATATAGTGGAGATCAGCTATAACAAACCATTACATAAGGGCTTACTAAATATTTATTGATTGATTTCAGCTCTCTGAACAAACCTATCAGATGCAAACATCCTCTTATTATACATTATACATTTCAGAGAACTATTTTGCTGGGACATCCCATTACAATATTCCTAAACTACCATATTTCACCACATAATCATTACAGATTTATGCCAAATTTTTTTGCAAAAAACTAGGGTGCAACGATTATATGAAGCTTCAAAAATGTGCTTATATTACTTAAAAATCATTTATTACTAAACTTTATCACTGGCAGATGAACTGTACAGTTTAACTAATATGGGAAGATACAAGTCTTACCATATCACGACTTAGGGCAACTTCAGCTGCCCGTCCCCTCCCCTTGTGCCTAAGGTTCCTCATTGGGTTGAGTAACAATACAATTAGTACTGCAGCACTCTAAATAAACCACAAGAAGGCTTTCAGAAATATACGGACAATGACTGTGCTTGTGGCTAGCAATGTACGAGAGATAAATGTATATCCATATGCCACTGGTGAATATATTGCTGCTCTGTCTACCTCTTAAGCAGTGTGATGAACAGAATTATACCATGTGATGATTATGTAATAAAAGGCTATAAACCAATTTTTGGACTGAAAAAAACAGGATGTGACAATTATGCAGTGGTGATGATTATGCAATGAAATACGCTATCTTCCTTATCTGATGTTTCCTGTCCGAGCCAGAGAGTTGATTGGCCATTATATTCTTTCTCAAGGTGGAGAAGAGGTGAGAAACCACATAGTAATTTATGATGCCCATTTCCCAAGACATGCTTTTCAAGATACAATCTGCTTCACTGGCCTGCTTTAATTCAACTCAATTCAACAAGCATTCATTAACTATCTATGTGCCTAAAACAATGCTAGGCATTGAAGGGAATTTAAAAAGAAAAAAAAAAAGAGAAAGAAAGAAAGAAAAAGACTGTCTCTGCAAAAGAAGAAGCCAGTGGAACACAAAGCCTAGGCCCAGAACTTCAAGGATTGTAAAAAGACTGCCAGCTGGCCTTTGAAAATGTATCTGTATCTAATGTGTAGAAGGGCATAACTCAGGAAAATAAACTTGACAACTGGCAACTATCAGCCTTCAGTCTATAAAAGATGTATATTTCACTTCCCACTGCATTGGCAAGATTGATGGAAATCACATGTACTATAGGGAACAAGTTGAATGTTGTCTTTCCTGTGAAATCTGGTCCGAAGGTGACCAACATAATTTTTCCCATAGCAAAGAAGGAATAAAAGAAGGCATCAAGGATCCAGAAGGGCATCAAAGTAAGCTAATTCTGATAACTAATTAAATTTAATGTTTTATAATATGAGACATGAGAAAAGGTTCTTGAAGCTGGTGGGTGATTCTTTGCTACTAAAGATTATATTAAGAAAATTCAGGATAACCAAAATGAAGCATTTACAAAGAAATAAGAACTATAGTCATTTAGAAAATGTCAATCTAAATTTTCTAAGAATTACTATGATATAAAAAATACATTTTAAAAAGTAATTATAGAGGACAAAGTCAAGATGGCAGAGGAGAGCTTGCCCTACAGGCAAGCTCTAACAACATCCCCCTCCAAAGAATTTTAAAATAATACTTCAAATCAAATTCAGAGGCAGCAGAGCTAACAAAAAGTTGAGATGAGTCATTTTTCCAGTCAAAGGCAATTTAGGAGATAAAAAGGAGAGGTCTGTGACACTGTGGTAGGAGCTAACCCAGAGCCCACATGGAAACAACATCAGCTATGGACCTTTGAGAAAACAGCAGCAGCAGCATTGAGAACTCTCAGGCCAGAGACAGTAAGGGGATCTGTCAACTCATCAGAAAGAGATTACAGGTGACCCCTGTGTTATCACTGGGCACAAAACCAAGTGATATTTGGCAACTCCATTGCCTATACCCCCTTCCAGGTCACCGTTCAAGGGTAGAAAGGAGAGCTTGTAGTCACAATGGAGTAGGGGCCCTGAGGAGCAGTAATGCTTGTAGATGCAAGGGATCAAGGCCCTTCCTGGGTAAAGACCAGAAAGCAGACCAAGACAGCAGTGACCAAACTTCTTCCTGGATCACACAACCTTGGAAATACCAAAAATTTCCAAACGTCCAGAATTAGCTCTGAAAATAGCAGTGAAAAAAAGTCTGAAGTTTGGGACAGTGCCACCCCCGTTCCCAACCCAGGAAAAGAGCCCAACTTTAAAGTTCAAAGTCAAAAAACAGACTGAAAAAAATGAGCAAACAACAAAAAAAGAATCTAATCATAAAAAGCTACAATGGTGAGAGGGAAGATCAAGACTTCAACTCAGAAGGCTAAGATGTCAAAACAGCTACAAGCAAAAACCCTCAAAGGAAAAAAAAATGCAACTTTGACACAAGCCCAACAATCATTCCTGGAAGATCTAAAATGATTTTCAAAATCAAATATGAGTGGTAGAGTAAACACTGATGGGGGAGGGAATGAGAGCAAGGAAAGAAAACTACGAAAAAAGAAGCATTAAAAAAATGCTGAAGAAAATAAAATTTAAAAAAAAAATTGGCCAGATGGTAAAAGAGGTACATCACTTCACTGGTTAAAATAACTCATGAAAAAGCAGAAATTGCTAAGTGGAAAAAGAGGTACAAAACTTCAGTGAAAAAAATAATTCCATGAAAATTAGAATTGGGCAAATACAAGCTAATTACTCCATGAAACATCAAGAAACAATAAAATAACCTCAAAAGAATAATGTGAAATATCTCTTAGGAAAAACAACTGACCTGGAAAATAGGTTGAGGAGAGATAATTTAAAAATTATTGGACTATCTGAAAGCCATTATCAAAGAAAAAGCCTAGACATTATATTTCAGAAAATTATAATGGAAAATTGGCCTGATGTGCTAGAACTAGACAATAAAAAATACAGAGAATAAAATAGAAATTGAAAGCATTCACCAATTACCTCCTGAAAGAAATCCCATGTGGCCAGAACTTCATTTAGCCAGAAAGGAACCATTCAAATAATCAGGATCATACAAGATTTAGAAGTGGCCATACAAAAGGAAAGGAGGACTTTGAATATGATATTCCAGAAGGCAAATTATAACCAATAAAACCAAGAATAACCTACCCAGCAAAACTGAATATAATCCTTCAGGGGGAAATGGGCATTTAATGAAATATAGAACTTTCAAAAGAACAAAGATGAATAGAAAATTTGACTTTCAAATACAAGACTCAAAAGAAGCATTAAAAAGATAAATATGAAACAGAAATCACAAGGGAATCAATAAGGTTAAACTGTTTACATTCCTATATAGAAAGATGATACATGTAAGTCCTAAGAACTTTTTCATTGTTAGGGAAGTTAGAAGGACTCTACATAGAGAGAATGCCAGGAGCAAGTAAATTATGTTGGAATGATCTCTTTAAAAAAAAAAAGTGAATGGGGGGGGCGAAGAGGGATGCCCTGGGAGAATGAGGAGAAGAAGAATGGAGGAGATTCCCTCACACAAAAGAGGCATACGAAGAAGAGTTTTGACAGTGGACAGGGAGATGGAGGGGGGCATGGCAGACAATGCTGGAACCTCCCTCTCAAAGAGGGAAGAATATATGTACACACTTAACTGGGTATAGAAACCTATCTTACCCAGTAGAGTAGTAGTGAGAGGGGGGTATTAAGAGAAAGAGAGGCATGATAAAAGGGAGGGTGGATTAAGGGAGGCAGTGGTCAGAGACAAAACAGATTCTTGAGGAGATACAGGGTATAAAGGGAGAAGAAGAAGAAGAAGAAGAAGAAGAAGAAGAAGAAGAAGAAGAAG
>NW_020954591.1:2652126-2775714 GCF_900497805.2 Vombatus ursinus
AAGAAGAAGAAGAAGAAGAAGAAGAAGAAGAAGAAGAAGAAGAAGAAATAGATGAAAATAGGATGGAGAGAAATGCAGAGTTAGTTATCATAACTGTGAATGAGAATGGCATAAACTCACCTATAAAATGGAAGCAAATAGCAGAATGAATTAGAAACCAGAGTCCAACAATGTGCTGGTTACAAGAAACACACTTAAAATAGAGAGATACACATAGAGTTAAAATAAAGGGCTGGAGCAGAATCTATTATGCTTCAGTTGAAATTTTTAAAAAAGTATAAAAAGACAGGGATAACAATCATGACCTCAGACAAAACAAAAGCAAAAATTGACCTAATTAAAAGAGATGAGCAGGGAAAGTATTTCTTGCCAAAAGGTGACATAGACAATGAAGTAATATCAATACTAAACATGCATGCACCAAATGACAGCATCTAATTCCTAAAGAAAAAGTTAAATGAGTTACAGGAGAAAATAGAAGGTAAGACTATACTACTAAACTATAATACTTAACCCTCTCAGAGTTAGATAAATCTAACCATAAAATAAATAAGAGAGAAGTTAAGGAGATGAATAGAATTCTAGAAAAGTTAGATATGATAGAACTTTGAAGAAAATTAAATTGGAATTTTAAAAAGTATATCTTTTACTCAGTTGTGTATGGTAGATTCACAAAAATTGACTGTGTATTAGGACATAAAGAAACTCACAAATAAATGCAGAACAGCAGAAATACTAAATGCACCCTTTACAGAACATAAAGCAACAAATATTACATTCAATAAAGGGCCATAGAAGCAAAGCTTAAAATTTAATTAGAAACTAAATAATCTAATCATAAGAATAAGTACATCAAAGAGTCATAGAAACAATTAATAATTTCTAAAGGGAATGACAACAATGAGACAATATACCGAAATTTGTGGGATATAGCCAAAGAAGTACTCAGGAGAAAATTTATATCTCTAAATGCATACATCAATAACAGGGAGAAAGAGCAGATCAATGAATTGGGTATGCAACTAAAAAAATACTAGAAGAAGGACAAATATAAAATCTCCAAATACCAAAATGAAAATCTTGAAAGTCAAAGGAGAGATTTGTAAAAATTGACAGTAAAAAAAATTTGAACTAATAAAGAAAGCTGATTTATGGGGGGGAGGAGGGGTCAGAACAAGAAAATAGACAAACAAATGGTTAATTTGATTTAAAAAAAAAAGGAAGAAGAAAACCAAATTTCCAATATTAAAAATGAAAAAGGAGAATACACCACCAATGAAGATGAAATTGAAGCCATCATTAAAAGTTATTTTGTTCAATTAAATACCAATAAATCTGAAAATCTAAGTGAAATGGATGCATATTTTAAAATAAAAATTACTCAGATTAACAGAAGAGGAAATAGAATACTGAAGTAACTGTATCTTAGAAAAAGAAAATGAAGACATCTTCAATGAGCTTCCTAAAAAAACTCTACAGGACCAGATGGATTCACAAGTGAATTCTACCAAACATTTAATTGATCCCAATACTGTATAAACTATTTGAAAAAATAATTCCTACAAAATTCCTTTTTTTGACACAAATATGGTTTTGATACCCAACCCAGGAAAAGCAAAAAACAAAGAAAAAAGACTATAGGCCAATTCCCCAAACAAATGTTGGTGTAAAAACTTTAAATACAACACTAGCAAGGAGATTATAGCAATATATCACAAAGATCATATACTATGACCAGGTAGAGTTTTGTACTAGGAATGTAGGGATGGTTCAATATTAGGGAAACTATCAGCATAATTGATCATATCAATCATAACAACTAAGACCATATGACTATATCAATAGATGCAGAAAAGGTCCTTGACAAAATATAATACCCATTCCTATTAAAAACTCTAGAAAGCATAGGAATCAATGGAAGCTTTCTTAAACTAATAATGAGTATCTATCTAAAACTAAGAGCAAGCATTATCTGTAATGGGCATAAACTTGAAGACTTCCAAATAAGATCAGGGACAAAACAAGAATGTCGATTATCACCAGTATCATTCACTATTGTACTAGAAATGCAAGTTATAGCTTTGACAAGAAAAAGAAATTAGATGGATAAAAGTAGGCAACAAGGAAGCAAAGCTATTATTCTTTGTAGATGATATTATGGTATATGTAGAGTAACTTGGAGAATCAACTGAAAAACTAGTTGAAACAATTAACAACTTTAGCAAAGTTGCAGGATATAAAATAAACCAGTATAAATGATAAGCATTTCTATATACTACCAACAAAGTCCAGCAGGAAAAGGTAGAAAGGGAAATCCCATTTAAAATCACTTCAGATAATATAAACTACTTGAGTGTCTACCTTCCAAGACAAACCTAGGAATTATACGAACACAACTACAAAACACTTTTCTTACAAATAAAGACAGATATAAACAACTGGAGAAATATTAATTGTGTGGGTAGGCTGAGCCAATGTAATAAAAATGACAATTCTGCCTAAGTTAATTTACTTATTTAATGCCATAAAATCAAACTACCAAAGAATTATCTTTTAGAGCTAGAAAAAATCATAACAAAATTCATCTGGAAGAACAAAAGGTCAAATTATCAAATGAACCAATGGAAATAAATATGAAGGAAAGCAACCTAGCAGTACCGGGTTTCAAACTACATTACAAAGTGGTAATCATGAAAACAATAAGTTACTGGCTAAAAAACAAAATGGTAGATCAGTGGAATTGGTTAAGTACACAATGCATAGTATTAAAATACCATAGTGATTTAGTGTTTGACAAACCCAAAGATCCAAGCTTTTGGGCAAAGAATTCACTATCCTAGGAAAACTGGAAAGCAGGTTGGCAAAAACTAGATATAGACCAACATCTCATAGCATATACCAAAATAAGGTTAAAATGTATAAATGATTTAGAAATAAATAGTTACATCATAAGTAAATTAAGGGAGCATGGAAAAAAAAATACAGCAAGTTTCTCTGATAAAGGCCTCCTTTCTCTACCAGATAGGAAACTGAGCCAAATTTATAAAAATAAGAGCCATTATCTAATTGACAAATAATCAAAGATATAAACAGACAGTTTTCAGGACAAAAAAATCAAAGCTATTATTAGTCACATGAAAAATGCTCTAATTCACTGTTAATTAGAGAAGTACAAATTAAAACAGCTCTGAGGTACCATCTCATACTTCTCACATTAGCTAACATGATAAAAGAAAAATGATAGATGCTGGAGAGGATGTGGGAAAATAGGTACACTGATGCATTTTTGGTATAATTGTGAACTGGTCCAACCATTCTGAAGAACAATTTGGAATTATGCCCCAAAGGCTATCAAACTGTGCATACCCTTTGACCCAGAAATACCGCTACTAGGTCTGTATCCCAAAGAGATCAAACAAAAGAGAATAGGAACTAAATGTACAAAAATATTTATAGCAGTTCTTTCTGGTGGCAAAGAATTAGAAATTGGTGGGGATACTCATCAATTGGAGAATGGTTGAACAAGTTGTGGTACATGATTGTGATGGCATTCTCTTGTGCTATAAGAAATGATGAACAGGACGGTTTCAGAAAAAAACCTGGGAAGATTTATATGAATTCATGACAAAGGAAGCAAGCAAAACTAGAAGAACATTGTACATCATAAGAGCAATATTATTGTGATTAACTGTGAAAAAGTTAGCTACTCTGATCAATGCAATTATCTAAGACAATTCCAAAGGAACCATGATGAAAAATGCTATATATGTCCAAAGAGAGAACTGATGAATTCTGGGTATAAATTTAAGCATTCTTCTTTGTTTATTTTCTTTATATTTGTTGCTTTTTTTCTTTTTTTGCAACACAGTTAATATGGAAATATATTTTGAATGACTTCACATGTATAATTGATATTATATTGCTTGCCTTGTCAATTGGTGGGAGAGGGCTGGAGGGAGAGAGAATTTGGAACAAATTTTTTTTTAAAAAGAATGTTAAAGATTGGTTTTACATGTAATTAGAAAAAATTAAATATATATTTTAAAAATTAATTTCCAGTCTAATGTGTCTACATGAGAGTTCTTGACATCCCATTTCTAGACGTGTACACTTACATACTATTTCCATATGGGCAAAATAATAGACAATCCCAGGAGCAGCAAACACGTCAAAGGTGCCGATTACTCCACAGGCCAATGGTACTAAGTAAATATCTGATTGCTTTGCACTTCCTCCTGGTAGCTCATAATGAGCTACATTATTTCTACTGGTTTATTCTTAATAATAACTAACATTTAAATAGCACTTTAAAGTTTTCAAATATTTAGCTGGATACACATATATGCATCCAGAAAGAGACATACAAGTACATATTAAATGTACATATCATTTAATTTAATTATATGTACCTATTATTTGTTATTTCTTGTTATCTCTTTGCATTTGAAAACTTTAAAGTGCTATTTAAATGCTATATACAAATGCTACATGTATAGCATATATCCAGCAGATATGTTCCCTCCATATATGTTTGTATATGTACAAAATTTCACTTACTATTCACAACAACCCCATGAGGAAAGCATCGTTGAAATTATCACCATTTTATAAAGGAAAACACTGAGCATCAGAAACTTGCCAGTGGTCACACAACTAGTTCAGTGGCAGAAGCAAGAGTCACACCTAGGACCCTCTTGATTCCAGGTTCAACAGTCTTACCCCACACCAGGGGAACTTAACCTTTTTTGGTATCAGGGACCCATGAAGCAGTCCAGTGAAGCCTGTGGACTTCTTAGTATCATGTTTTTGAATAGATAAAATAAATACATTGGAGTACAAAGGAAACCAAAGTATATTGAAATGTAGTTATCAAAACAGTAAGTCAAAAAGCAAGTTCAGGAGTGCAAGATTAAGAACCCCTGCTCTATACCATAATTCCTCTCTGCAGAGACCGGATATCATGTCGCACTAAATTTTCAAGACACTTTTGCAAAAACTTTTTTGATTCAATTTACTCTGGACTTGCCATGGAGAAAGAAATTTCCAGAGTTAAAGGAACAGCAGAGTAAGTCTGAAACTAAATATTGATTTTTTTTTTCCCTCTCCAGTTGGAGACCAGAATTCTTTTGCAAGCTAAGAAAATAAGTACATTTGTTGCAAGTCTAACTAATGGTAAAGGCTAACAGTGACATGAAACTCTATAACTTTAACCTTTTTTCTAAATTATACTATTATTTAACCTCCTAAATTTTACTATTTCCCCACGCAAATGTAATGAATAATGTTTTATATTGGGATGACAATCATACTGCTTACTGAGGTATGTTTTGAGTTATGCATTTTTTTTCTCAACTTAAATTTGGTGAATTATAAGGAACTTCTCCCAGGGCCTTGGACTTTTCCCAAAATGGATAGTTTAGCATAGGGATATAGTTTGAATAATTATAATCATTTCCCCATAGGGGCTTTTGAGTGTCTATAGGGGAGTGACCAGTGTGTCCATCTGTCAGAATGTGATAGAGTGGATTCTACTCTGGGTGAAAAGAAGTACTAGAATGTATCTATTGCCCCATCTTGAAGACTCTATGATTTCTACTTCTTTCTTCAGACTTTTCTCTGCTCCTGAATCTCAATTCTTAGGAAACACATCCTTATAAACTTTCCACAATACCGTCTCTGACCTGATCATTCAAACTAAAACTTTTCTTTCCAGACTTGCCAATTATTCTTCACAAATCTAATAGCCCTTTCTTAATCTTCATTCTTCTTGATCTCTCTGCAGCATTTGACACCATTGACCATACAGCTACTATTTGTCAGAGACAGGAATTGAACCCGGACCATCCCAGCTGAAAAGCGCTACTCCAGGCTGCCTCTTATAGGAGCATAAAGAATTGCCCTTCATAAATAAGAAATAGGGATTCACTTGTAGCCCTAGGAAAGCTCCCACAATTAACACTTGCCATTTGATTTCTGCCAAAGATAGTATAAATTGCCAAGCATCCAATGATTCAACTATGATCCAATTTATCCTATGGTGAGGGTAATTTTCACAGAAAACACTCAAGCCACTTAATTTCCTCATTGGAAACATCTCTCAAATATGCTGATACTGCCTGAATTTATATTTGAAATGACAAAGATTTGCCATCTCACCAAAAGAGGGGAAAAGGATCCATCAATTTAAAGCAAGTGAGCTGTAGTTCTGGCTATAGAATAGAACTATTTCTCTGGGGACGAAATGTGTCTCAGAAATGTTTCAATTAATGCCAGACATAGGCTTATCGTCCTTAATGTACCACAGACAGTTTATCTCATTCCTCACAGACTGGTGTCTTTTGGTAAGTGATATTTACCATATGTCAGAGAGGAAAAGCTTGTGATAAAATGTTAATACTAAGCCATGGTCTCAGTCATTCCTGGCTCGATTTTGTGGAGAAGGCAGCTGAGGGAAATGCTGAGATTGCCTGGGCAGGCTCCTAGTTCTTTTTAAGGCTTACACCCTCTATATGGATCCAGTTACCCCCCAAAAATAATATGACATGTTTATATGAAATGCATACAATGATTTACTTTAGATCATTTCTAAAGGTATTCAATTCAAATTGCTCAGAGATGTTTAGAACTATTCCCTTCACCCCAACAAACTGTTGGACTTTAGGACCAAGTTGGTCTTTGAAAATAAACCACGCAAGAGGCTGAGGGAAAAGGCAAATTCATTTCAAAAGCCCACTAGTCTTATTCCCCCTTAATTGCCAGACACTTTAGCCTCTGGAGAAATGGAGATAAAAACAAAATGAATCTGAAAGTTGTGTAGAGATTCCCTGTCTGATTCCTGTCAACCACGTGGATATGATTCAGACCTGAGATGGTTGGCACTTTGAGAAAATGATGCAATCGCCCATTGGCCACTGCGCAAAAAGAGCAAATGATTCTGTGAAATGCTAAAAACAAAGAAGTGACTCCTTTGACCCTCCAGATGGTCTAATATGGTTCTGTGTTGTCTTGTGGTGCTGGAGAAAGGTCACTTTGTACTATCTCCAATTCTGGATGGCTGGGATATAGGGCATAGCCAGCCATAAGTGCATGACAGCTAAAGCCTACATCCCGTCTAGGCAAACCTGTTCTTTAGTTTTAGACTGCATCTTCCATGTTTGTAAGTTCCTGATCTTAGTCATTGATCCCAAGATGGATATATCTAGGCATGGAGACCACCTTGTGAGTTTCAGAGGTTCAAAGATCCTAGGACCTTTGGTAAGAGGCAGCAAAGGGCAGAGTCTCCAAATTACTCCAGTGTTTCTTGGAAATGGTGATCACTGGCAGAAAGGTGAACCCAATCCTTCGCTTCACTCACCAGAAAAACCTACTGTGAGAAGGACCATATAGGACCAAAGTAAAATCTAGAACGCCTCTTTAAGAGTCTAACTAACTGCTTTATATTCCAAAGTTTATCACTAACTTCTGGGAAGATTGTAATGGTAGCTATCAGTTATGTGCCTTTTATTATTTCTTTGGTGCATAGGAAAGAAAGGCCTGTCCCATATTTGATTCATATTAAACTTTGAGGACCTTTCAACTTAACCTTTTGGAAGCATCCTGCATATCAACCAAAATGAAGCTTTAAGCTATTGTTGTTGTTGATGTTTGTCCTTCACTCCTGAAGAGGACCAGAACATCAGGAAGATGATGCCATGACTTGCAAGTGAATTGGATTTAAGTGAAACAGGGCTGTGCAAAGTCACCAGCCTCACTTTCTCCTCCAGAGCCACCTGGGTCCAGTGGCCAGATATAGATTAGGACAACTGGAGATGGCCCCCAAAGCTTTAAGCAAGTTTTCCTTGGGGTGCCAGTATAGAGATGAATGAGGAAAAGAGTGTGAGAAAAAGAAAGCTAAAATTCTTCCCTTTAGAAGCCAAACTCCTCTGTGGTTGAGTACATTGGCCCAGAATAAAGGAATAAATGGGTGGATATCCTTAGCGGATAAAGAATATGGACCCAACTCCCCAGACCTAGTAGCCTTTCTTTCTGTTAGGAAAACAATCTCTGCTTTCAATGAGGTTGAAGTCAACTGGAATGTCACAATAAGGAGGGATTATCCCTGTTCTGCTACCTTTTGAGTATGTCTTTGGTTAATCACTTGATCCTTCTAGACCTTACTTTTCTCATCTGTAAAATGGGAGTAATGTACTTCACAAATGAAATCAAGTATATGAAGTATTTCAAAAATAATAATGTATCATATAAATGTCACATATCATTACAATTTTTAAAAAATAAAATAGAACAAAATGTACCACACTTAAGAGTCTCTCCTGAGGCAGCTGCAAAAAGTTTATACTGGAGCAACATCAAATGAGATAAAGTGTTTTTATGGAAATATAATTCCTAGTTAGTTAAATTTACACTTCAGCAGCTTTACTGTCCTTTCCTTACTTTCCACTCTATGCTCCCCCTTAGACAAGACAACATAGCCATGAGTGAGAAGGGCCCTAGGAACACTTTTTTCTTATGCCTCCCCCAGAAAATGGCATAAGTATCAGACACTGTGGGATTCCTCCCAGGAAAGCTTGAGTGCATAATGAATTTGACATATTGTTCCTTGGTCTGACAGAATAATCAGCCATAAGGTAGAAATGGGCTGCCATTATACTGTGGAGGAAAAAAATGCCCTTGGCATCCCTCCATTGCTTTACACAGGAAGGGAGGAGCATGCTCACTTCTCAGGCAGGCGACAAGCCAGTGCATTCCTTAGGCAATATATCAATAAAGGACAGAATGGCTAGTGGAGCCAGCAAATGTGTTGCTTCAGAGGGTCTGCCACGTAGTTAGCAGCCAACTAGTTCATTCCCACTGTTATATTCACTGTTATATTCACTGTTAGGTGAGCAGTGCTATTTTCTTCTTCCAGAAGAAGAATGGCCAAGTTGGAAGGGACAGTCCTCAGAGTCCATCTAGTCCAACCTATAAGTGACCAAGAATTTCTTCCAAAACATCACGGACAAGTGGCCATTCATCCTCTGTTTGAAGTGTTTCCATGAAGTAGAACAATATTGCCTCTGGAGGCACCTTATTGAACAATGAAGCAAGTTAATCCAATTCACCTACTAGGAAAGAAATAGCCAAGCTCCGTGCTGAATAATGTTGTTAGGGATGCTAGAGCACATTTTCCTAGATCTCTTTAACCAGAACTTTGTATTCCCCGCTACTTCTACCTATCTGCTATATAATGATGCTTGCATCTATACTTCAGAAGCTCCATGAGCTATCTCATTGTTCTTCCATTGGGCATTATCCCATGTCTATCCAAAGAAGCTCCGTAGAAGGTCTACTTTGTGTGATCCTGGGTTGTAGGCCGTTTTCTGATTTATTTACTATTTTGTGGACACCACTGCAGCATTCATTCTCTGTTATTCTTCACTCTCACTCCATGATACACCCAAATCCTTTTCTGGTCACATATATTCATGTTCTCTTTTATTCCACTTCTCCTCTGAAATTGGTAATGTGCTCTTGTAACCATTATGTGTCTTTCACTGCCCTTTGAGTCACCTGATTTTCTTTTGTTGTTTTCTAATATCATGGTTTTCAATGAGTCATGTATTGTATCACCAGCAGAATGTCAACCTGAAAAAAATGGGGTTTTACAACACAATACAGCTTTCAATCATGAAAAGTTCTGTATAATTTCAATTCAAATAATCAATCAACCAACGGTTAGGTGGCACAATGGATAGAGTGTTGGGCCTAAAGTCAGGAAAAATCAAGAAGATTCATTTTCAGGAGTTCAAATTCAGCTTCAGATACTTAGTAGCTGTGTGACCCTGAGACAACCACTTAACTTTTTTGTCTCAGTTTCCTCATCCGTAAAATGAGCTGGAAAAGGAAATGCCAAATCACTTCAGTGTCTTTGTCAAGAATATCCCACAGATGTAGAGGGGGTCGGTGAAGTACCTACTCCTATTTAATTTTGTATCTCTTTCATGGGTTGCCTAGGACCAAAAATGTCATCATCCAGTGGCCAACCTTCTAGTGATAAACCTTCAGTCCTTATATAGCCTGATCCTTGGATACTGGGATTGTCTCTCAATGGGATCATATTCCAAGCTTTTTCAGCTTTGCCAAACCTGTCAAAGTTTGCACTCTGTTGGCAAAGCCTTCAATAAGCTAGGGCCATTCTATGCCTTGATCATGGATCAGAGTAGACTTGAGGGCAGAAATTGTCTTGCTTTTCATCTTTCTATCCCCAGAGCTTCACACAGTGCCTGGCCCATTTCAAATACTTAATAAATGTGTTTACATGCACCCTATGGAGGTATACAATGATAAATGATGTTTGAAATAAGCATGTTGAGGCACTGCCAAATGCTGAAGGATCTTTGAGATCATCAATAAAGATTAAATTACATTAGTTATAATTTTCATGTTTTGATTATACCTTTATTCTTTGAAAGCTGGTAATTTATGTGCGGTATGGTAACTCTCTAGTAACCAGAATAGTCAGCTTAGTTGTAACACTTCATTCTCTAACTACAGGATAACAGAAAGTCTAATGTATTCAACGTGGATTAGGTATCATAGAATGTTAGAGCTGGAAGGAATCTCAGAGATCAACTAGTACAAACCCCTTATTTTACAGATTAGGCAAAGGAAATAAAATGTGCCTAAAACACAGGATCCCAAGGTATTATTTGACGTGCTTGAGCTTACTAGTTTTAAATTTTTATTACACTGAGCCTTCTATTTAGCCTTGGAGGCCTGCTTCAAGTTAAATACAATAACACTGTTCCCAAAGAAAATTTCTTTCATATCAATCTTTTCAAACATCTGTTTTCCTAGCTGTCTTTAGCTCTGGAAAAGTGACTTTTCTCTCTCTTTTTAGAATTTGTTCCATAATATGGAATTATTTCATAGTTTTATTCATTGTTCAAATGGGATTCTTGTGTTTTTTATAAGCTGCTCCCCAAAACCATCCAAAATAGTTCATCTATTTCTTAAAATTTTTATTTCTAAAAAAATGACTGTGTCAGTTTTCCTAATAGTTATCTGTTTAGAGGTATCTCCACAGGCTAAATGAAGCAGAGAAACAGAATAATGTGTAGTTAATAAAGTCAGTGTAGATTCAGCAACACTGAATATCCAATTAAACCAAATTTAAAGCATGTTTAAAAACTCTTCCTTGTTTTATCCAAATTATACAGCTAATTCCTCCAACTCTCCATTCCACTCAGAACCTTCAAACATGTAGAGCCTACTCAACTTCAATCCAGACTCTTTAGAAAGGATTTGATTATTGCCATCTTAAGAACTGATCTAGGTCACCACATGAACAATTCAACTACAGCATGTAACAGACAGCTAGGTGGTACGGTGGATAGAGCACTGGGCTTGGAGTCAGGAGGACCCAAGCTCAAATCCAGTCTCAGAAACTTCCTAGCTGTGTGACCTTGGGCAACTCACTTAACTTCTGTTTGCCATTGAAAAAGGCAAGCCACTCCAGTATCTTTGCCATGAAAACCCCATGGACAGAGGTCCACAGGGTAGCAAGGAGTCAGACACAACTGAAACTACTGAGTGACAGCCCTGTAACAGAAATACTTGCTGCTGTGTTATTGCTAGAACACAAGGTAATGTAGAGAAATGGCATTTACACAGTTAATTTGATCAATGTAGACAAGCAATATTTATCATCGGGGCCCTGGACTTAGCATGCATAATCACTTAATCATTCACTAAATAAATGTCAAGTTTCTACTTCATTTTCAACTCTGTTGGAAAGAAGTTTTGTTTGGTGAAAACTTTTAAGTCCCAAATAGGTTATGATTGCCTTTTCCCACAACATTGAACAAGGCACAATTTGATACACTTAACTGTTACTCTATATCATTATTAAGTATTCTTGTTTTAAAGTTTTGAATGAGACTTACCAAAGTGCCTATATGCCAGCACTGTATTAAGGTATTTAGTGTCTGCCCTCAAGAAGCTTACATTCTAATGGGGAAAGACAGTATCTAAAGGGGAACTAGATAAGGGGAAGCAGGATGCCTACTTATTTTGGCAGTGACAGTAAAGTGATATGGAGGATTGATTCCATGCAATGCGAGCAAATGCTCATTTATCAGAGCCCAGGAGCAGCGTCCAAGTTCTGGGGGGGAAGGGGATGATGAGGACGACTAGAGCAGATGACATGGTTTGGGAGTAGCTGGGAAGTGACATGGAGGCCTGGCTCTGGGAAAGGTAAGGACAAAGCTCACCTATCAGAACTCAGGATGCCAGGGTCCAAGGCCTGGTAGGAAAAGAATAAGGAGGATGTATATATGTCACCCATTAAAAAAGTATGATAAAATATTTCTGTGTTTTTGTTGTTGAGTCATTTCAGTCCTACCCAACTCTTTGTGACCCCATTTGAAGTTTTCTTGGCAAAGATACTGAAGTGGTTTTGTCATTTCTTTCTCCATCTCATTTTACACATGAGGAAACTGAGGCAAATAGGGTTAAGTGACTGGACCAAGTGTCTGAGGCTGAAATTAAACTCAAGTCTTCCTGACTCCAGGCCTGGCTATCTATACACTGTGCCACCTAGCTGCCCCATTTCTATGTTATTATTGAATAATAATTCTCTCATCTAATGAAACTAATGACATCATCAGAATGCCAAGTTCTGAATTGTTTTCCTGTAGGGGTAATGACTTCCTGTAGGGGTAATGGCTTCCTGTAGGGTTAATTCACATTCTCCTGATCCCTTTTTAAAAGGACAATATCCATTTATAAGGTAGATGGCCAGAATTAGAAATGGAGTCTAGCTGTAGATTAAAGCTAACTGACCAGACCAGGATTAAAGTCATGACTTTGGCACAAGTAAAGCCTTGTGCTTTAAATAGTTTTCTTGTTGTAGCAACCTGAGCAACTGGTGTTTCAACCCAAATTCCTACCATTGGGTTAGAAGTCAGGCAGCCTATATGATAGGGACTTTTCAATATATTTATCTGGGTAGGAACATCCCCAGGAGTAGTGGATTTTCTCCTCTCTAAAGTTGTTTCAATCCAGTGTGTCAGAAAACTTTTCATGAATTCCAGTAGGCTTCTAAAATGATAGATACTACAGCATGCAATTTTTTTCTGTTTTTTAAGATGTATATTATTATTATGGCTATATAAGTATTTAAAAAAGAGAGGCAATCATGGAGTCAAAAAGATCTGGATTAAAGTGTTGCCTCTCACTGCTCCAGCAACTAGGTTGCAGAGAAGCTTCTCATCTGCATTGACAGAAGAGGAAGTGAATAAGTATTTCTATAGCACCTAGCATGTGGCAGGCACTGTTCTAAGCATTGTTTTTATAAATATTATCTTATTTGATTTTCACAATAATCCTGAAAAGTAGATGCTGTTATTATCCCCAATTTATAGTTGAGGAAACTGAGGCAAACAGAGATTAAGTAAATTGCCCAGGGTCACACAGAGAGTAAGTTTCTGAGGCAAAATTTGAACTCAGGACTTCCTGACTCCATGCCCAGCATTCTATTCACTGCCCCTCTCAAGCTTCCTCACCTAAGAATTCTCCACACCAATAGAACAACATATCTCTGTAAGAACGTTAAGTATTGCCTATGCAGAAAGTGTTATCTTCGATAATCCCTATACTACAGTTTAATATTCTGAGTTTCAAAATGTATATCAATAATCTCTTCAGTCTGAGTATTCTCTCCAGCAGATTAATGATGTGAAAAAGAAAACTAAAAAAAGACTAGCCTTGTATATGATTCTCCAAAACCTTCAGGCTGAGAAAACTCCCAATAACTTCACTCATAACCTTCAGGCTCCCTTTACTGTCCTTTCCCCACCAGTCTTACATGGCAGCATGTTATAGTAAGAAGTATAAGATCTGTAGTTAAGGGGCCTGCCTTGGAATCCTGACTCTGATGTTCATTTTCAATTACCCTGCACGAGTCTCCGAATAACCAATTCTTTATCTGTAAAATAGTGATGATTTTACTTGCATTTTCTAGCTAGTATGCACAGTTTACTCTTGTCAGGTGAAGCAGGAAAGGGATTTGTAAAATTTTAAGTGCTATATAAATGTTTGGTGTGAAAGGATAAAAAAAAGCTCAAAACTTTTCAGAAGAAAGCAAGCAGACTTGGGAAGGGTTCCATATTCTTGCCATGGAAGGATTGCTTGAAGAAATTGAGAATATTTCATTTCAAAAATCTAGAACTGGAAGGAACCTTAAAAGCCAGCTAGAATGAGGCCCAAGGAGGTTAAGTGATCTGCAAACTGGTCACCCAGGGAGGAGGCATTAAAGGTAGGACATGAATGGCTGACATGAGAAAGAAGCATTAGACTTGGTCTGCTTGACCCAGAACAGCATAACTCAGAGATAAATTTCATTTTGATGTAGGGGGGAGCTTCCTAATAATTAAAGCTGTACAAAAATGAAATGGGCTGCATCAAGAGGCTCTCGATTTTATGTCATCAGAGACTGTTAAGTAAAGGCAGGATGACCATGTTTCATGTCTGTAGAAGAGGCAGAAGAGGTGATTGTTTTTACATGTTGAGGCTGGACTATGTATGCACTGAGATCCCGTCTCAATTCTGGCATTCTGTGATTATGGTGGTGAGGTTTTCAAAGGTAATCATACCCTTCCTTACCATCCCCATTTACTAAATTTCCCCATAGGCATAAATCCCCATGCAAACCAAGACAGAAAGAAATAGACAGGATAATTCAATTTTTAAAAATATATACTATCTTTTAGCTTGACCTTTGTCAGACCCACTCCATAATTTCTTATAGGACATAAATGCGTGTGACAAATATATATTTTCACAGCTGCTTCTATCCATTGGGGATGAAAATTCCAAAGAAGCAGAAATTGCTAAGGAGACATCACTTAACCTTAGTAGCAAGCCAACAGGTGGTGGGTACATTAAATTCTAAAGGTATTGTAACTAAGGCCCAAAGGAACACTTGGACTTTAAGTATTGTATATGTGGATCATAAAAATAAATCTATGCCTAAATGGCTAAGGTTGTAGAAGAAGCAGGCATAAATGTCATGGTAATTAAATAGTCAATCAAAGGAAGAATTTATTTGGAAACTCCAGAATGTTTTTATATAGTCTTACATTTTCCTGAGAATTCAATAGGACTAAATCCTCACCACTCGCAGCCATGCAAAATGTCACCTTATTGGCTAACAGCACAGGCATAATGCATTTTCCATAAATAAACTTTCCTATTTAAAACACAACACACTCTGTAATCCAGCTTGGTTCAGTGACCTTAAAAGGAAGCAGTATCTGCATAGTTTTCCATCATTGCTACATTTAATAGATAAATCACTCACAAAATCACAGGAATATGTGGAGAATCCCTGGCATGTAAGTTGACCACATGAACTTTGAAAACATTTTGAATGCTAAACCTAGGAGACATGAAAAATGCTGCAAGAACCATGTTCCATTTTGTCCCAACCCGACTTAATTCAGAAGCTCAAAATTTGAGAAGAGTTGAAAGATGCATTAATAGAAATTCCACCCAGGTCCCCTTACTTTTCTTGAGAATATAGAACCACAAACTATAGTGTCCTGACTTCAGAACTATTCTCCAATACTTCAATGGACTTGTGAACTCATCATCACTCTGTGATTGAAAGCAAATCTATAGATGAAAACAAGTGGTTGAGGAGATAGGAAATAAAATAGGGTACTATCCTTTGGCACAGCCTCATTTGGGGGCTCTGTTTGCTCCAAAAATGAGATTCTCATTGATATGCACATTAGATAGGAGGGATGATCATCCTTAAATTGAAGGCCACCCCCCAAAAAAGAATATCCTTTCTTCTTCAGAAACAGGAAGTTGATTCATCCTAGCTGCTTGGGATCTACACTTACTGTTCTCCTATGAGACATGCTCTTTGAGGGAAAAGAGGATTTATCCTTTTTATCATCCTCTTCTCACTGGAATTGAAAGTCTTCTGGATAAAATGTCAGTTTCTTTGGCTTAGCTATAGGAAACAGAGACATGGACTATAGAAGGAGTATTTTCTGCAAACAAGACCTAGAAAATGAGGTTTTAATCTTTGATTTCTCTTTCCTGTCTTTTGTAGGAGTCATCATTACTTTCTGCTGATGTTGGAGACAATGTCCTATGCAGTTTGAGAAAGATCATTGCTGTTTCCCCTTGATTTTGTCCTTCAGTATCCCAAATGGATTTTAGCACTTATCTTTCATGGACAGATTGAACATGCTGGCAGTCATGTTGTTTCTCATAAACTGGATGTATACTTCAATTTCTCCTCACTCTTTTTCTTTCTTCTCTGGTTTAAACTTCAGAGTATACTACTGGGTTTTCCGTTGGCCCACCCTCTGATGATGCAAATTGCAATCCAACCATGCCTGCCCCTTTGTCCAGACACTTACATTTTATCTCAGGATTCAAACTCTATAATCTCACAGCCTCTAACTACAATACACATAATCAGAGCTGGGTAGAAGAAATAACTTCCTATGTGTTATAATGTCAAAAGGTCCCACATGACCAAAAAATATCTTTTTCCCATTAGAGTGGTAAAAATTTTCACCTCAGAAAACTGTTCTTTAAGGTATTAATATTTCCTGGAAAAGGTCCAATTCTTTGTGGCATCCATTTCCCCACCTCCCATTCACTTCTTAGTCCCTTGGGATCTGTCCTCTGATACCACAACTCACTCAGATTTTCTCCTTCCAAGTTTACCAATGATCAGCTAAACCTAGTGACCTTTTCTCTGGCTTCTCTGTAGCTTGAGATACTGTCAACACTCCTTTACTACCATATACTCTCTCTTCCCTTGGCTTCTATGACAGTGATCTCTCTCTGTATTTTTCTCCTTCCTGTCTGACTTTGCAACCTCCAGCTGCATATATATGTGGATGATCTCACATCAAATATTTTATATGAAAAATATAACTAACATAATTTTATTACAGGAATCCCCTCCTCACATCAGGTAGGATACCTTGAACAGTTTGGGAAATGCTAAATGAAGGATTCATCTCTAGAAGACACTTGTTAAAATAGTCCTTACCCAGAAGGGACAGCAATTAACATATTTATACCATTGTTGGCTATATCCAAGGTAGCCTCCAAAGCAGCCTCCAATACACTAGACTTACTCATTGTACAGGAGGTTGTGGTAGCAGAAGTGTCAATCCAGCAGCCTCCTTACTTCAGGGGTGAAAGGAAAATTTAATACTATAGGAAACTAGAGTTAAGGGCAGGTAGGTAGAGTAACAAATAGCTTTGTAAACTTTTTAGTCTATATTTAGACATAAGTCAGAAGCATACCAGATCCCTAGTTCCCATTCACCAAGAGAAGATGACCATAACAATGAAACACCTTCACTGATGGAGGAATGGGGAGATCTGTTAAATGTGCTGATTTCCTCTGAAACACCGAAGAGACCAGTTAAAACAACTGATAAATTAGCATCTATGGATTTTTATCAGTTTATGCAGTTGTCACTTAACAACCTAGGACACTGAAGTAAAGAGACAGGTAGGTTTCAGGAATGGATAGAAAGAAGAATAAGGTGAAATACAGAAGAATGACAGACTCAAAAGGAACACCACAATGGCAAATCCTGTTAGATATAGACACAAGACAGCGTATGAGTTCTGGGCCCCTTAATGGGAAAGGTAGAAGAAGAAGAAGACCTGGGCAGGAGAGAATTCAAAGTAACAGTAGCTGACTAACAGTAGCTTATAAAACTCATTTGATCCTCACAACAATCCTATGAAATTGATACTGCAGTTATTATTCCTTTCCAATCATACAGATGATAAAACATGCTCAGAAAGAAATTTGCTTTATGTTCACATAGTTAATAAGTATTGGAGGTAGAATTCTGGTCTGGGTCTCTGCTAATTCAAAGTAGAAAACTTCTTCCAATACCACACTATCTCTCAG
This sequence comes from Vombatus ursinus, assembly GCF_900497805.2. NCBI lineage: Eukaryota > Metazoa > Chordata > Mammalia > Diprotodontia > Vombatidae > Vombatus > Vombatus ursinus. The sequence goes on from NW_020954591.1 coordinate 2,670,068, forward strand.
AAGAACTAAAGATAAAATTCAGTTGCTTTCATAGTTTTGTCTAGGGTTGACTTTGCCCAAAGCTCAAAAAAGAAACCAATCCTGTTTAATCCCCAGGTATAATAGGATTCAACCTGTGCTTTCATTGTTCAAAGAAAATCCTGGTGAGGAAATTCCCTCTAGAAATGTAGATCAGCATCTTCTTTGAAAATATTCTTAGAGATTTACCTGAAGCCCTGAAAGGTTCAGTGACCTGCCCAGGATCTCCTCATAGCTAGTATGTGTCAGAAGAAGGACTCAAACCCAGGTTTTTCCAACTCCAAGATCAACTCTTTTTCCACTATATTAAACTACCTCTGAGTGTATGTATACAAAGATACACACACACCACCTTCTCCAATTGGTGAGTTCCTCACAGAACCTCCATTTTAAGGAAAGGCCCAGACCAGCCATCTTTCATTTCTCTGCCAGCTCTGCTTCTGACTCTGTAGCCTTCACCCCCATGTCCCCACATGGGTGTACATAAATAGTGGTGGCTTCTATATCTTGTATGAATTTTGTTGTGTTCCTCAGTACTTGAATTCTTTCTTTCTGATGTTTACAGTATTTTGTCTTTGAAGTAGAAATTCTGGATTTGGGCTATAATGCTCATTAAAGTTTCATTTTGGGATTTCTTTCAAGAGGTATCCACTGGATTTTCTCTATTTGCACTTTGTCCTTTGATTCTAAGAGATCTGAGCACTTTTGTCAGTTCTTAAAATATGATGTCTAGGTTCATTTTCTGGTCATAGCTTTCAGGGAGACCAATGATCCTTAAATTATCTGTCCTTGATCTGTTTGCCAGATTAGTTGTTTTTGCTATGAGATACCTCATACTTTCTTCTATTTCTTCATTCTTTTAACTTTATTTTACTATTTCTTGTTATCTCATAGAGTCATGCTACAGTTTGCTCTTGAAAATCTGGAGTTGCACTGATTATCTCCGTCAAAGTAGAATTCAAATTGGAAAGTATTAACAGATAACAAAGAAATTATATCATGCTCAATAAAAATGTTGACTATTCAATTCCACTAAAATATTTATCAAGTGCCTACTATGTAGTAGGTATTATGCTAGGTGATGATCATACAAAGATAAAAGTGAAAGTCCTTGCCTTCAAGGAGCTCACATCTACTTTTTAACAACAGGTTTACACCAAAAGAAATAAAAAATACGTTTCAGAAGATTTCAATGCAGCACTAACAGAGTATAAAAGATCAAACAATCAAAAGAGCTACAGATTTGAGTAGAACCCTTAAGAAATATGATTTGAAAGATAATGATGAGAAGGGGAAAGAGGGAGGTCTCAGCAAATGGCCTCAATTTGTTTGGTGAAATTTGAGGCAAAGTTTTCAACTAAGACAGCGGGAGAAGGGGATTTGTGGGAGGTTTGAGCAGAAATTAAAAAGTTTGCAAAAGCAGCTGTGGTGAGTGGGATAGTGAATCAATTAAAGAGGTATAGTTTAGATATGTAACACAAACAATTAATTTAATTTTAAGAGAGAAAAATTAACATATAGAATCAAAAATTATAAAAAGGACATCATGCCAAATGTTCCTTCTCTACTCAAGAAGATTGAGTGGCTTCCCATTGCTTTCAGGATAAAATACAAACTCTTCTATTTGGGATCTAAAGCGCTTCCCAATCTTGACTCAGCCTATCTTTTCAAGCTGATTACATATTCCCTCCCTTGAGTACTTTACACTCCAACCAAACTGGCCTAGTTGCTTATCCCCCATTCATAAAATTCTGTTTCCTGCTTGTATGCCTTTGCACAGCAAGTCCCAGAGATTTCAGATAGTTTCTCCTCACCTTGGCCTCTTGAAACACCTAAATTAAAGGCTCAGCTTACAGGCTACCTCTTTTAAGAAGCTGTTCCTGATTCGTCCAATTATCAATGCCCCTCCTTCCCCTAAATCATTATGTGTATATTATGTATATAGACTGTATTTACTTGTCTGTGAACATTCCCTTTCCCCAATAGAATGTAAACTTCCTGAGGATAGGGACCAGCTACTGTTGTTGTATTTGTATCCACAGAGTGACTGGCATGTGGTAAACAATAAATTCTGATTTATTGAAATGAAAATACAATTTTCAAAACTTAGATCTGGGGAGCAATTTGGAACTATGTCCAAAGGGCTATAAAATACCCTTTGACCATTAATACCACTACTAGGTCTGTATCCCAAAGGATCAAAGAAAAAGGAAAATGACCTATATGTACAAAAATATTGTACATATACAAATATGTACAAATACAAATATGTACCTATATTTGTATCCCAAAGAGATCAAAGAAAAAGGAAAAAGACCTATATGTACAAAAATATTTATAGCAGCTCTTTTTCTGGTGGCAAAGAACTGGAAATTGAGGGGATGCCCATCAATTGGGGAATGACTGAACAAGTTGTGGTACATGATTGTGATGGAATATTATTGTGTTTTAAAAAATGATAAGCAGGATGATTTCAGAAAAACCTGGGAAGATTTATATGAACTGATGAAAAGTGAAGTGAGCAGAATAAGAACTTTGTACACAGTAATAGCAATATTATATGATGATTGACTATGAGTAACTTAGCTATTCTCAGCAATACAATGATCCAAGACAACTCTGAAGGATTTATGATGAAAAATGCTATCCACCTCCAGAGAAAGAACTGATGGAGTCTGAATGCAGATTGAAGCACACTTTTTTTTAACTTTATTTTTCTTGTTTAGGTTGTTGTTGTTGTTGTTGTTTTTCTTTGTCTATGTTTTCTTTTGTAACATGGCTAATGTGGAAATCTGTTTTGCATTATTGCACATGTATAAACCTATATACCAAATTGCTTGCCTTCTCAAGAAGGGGAAAAGGATAGGGAGAGAATCTGAAACTCAAAATTTTTTAAAAACAAATGTTAAAAATTGTTTTTATATGTAATTGAGAAAAAGTAGATTTTAAAAAAATAAAAATTATTAGAGGCAATAATGAACAACTCAAAAAATTGAGAATATAAAGGAGATGAAGGAATAGTTAGAATATTGACATTGACAAAGCAGGAAACAGATAATTAAGGAAATCGGTCTCAGGAAAAGAAATTAAGCATACATTTAATTAACTACCACATAAAAAGCCCAGCATGGTAAGTAAAAGACTGCTGTGACTTGCTACCCATATAACCAGGCGAAAGTTACTTAACCTCTTTAGCCTCAGTTTCTTCATGAAGAGGTTGAACTAAATAATTCTAAAGGATGCTTCTGATTCCAAATCTTAAAACACTGTGACCAAATAAGTTTGCAAATGAATTCTCTCAAACATTTGAAGAATAGGAAGAAATCTTTGTATTACACAAACCTTTCAAATAGAGAAAAAGATGTTATTTGACTTAACTCTGTTAGTAAATATGGTTTTTAATTTCCAAACCTGGCAATGTTAAAGTAGAAAATTAAAACTTTGGATAATATTACCAATGAATAGAAATGCAAAAAAATCAAATAAAATACTAGTAAATGGAAATTAGCAATATGTGAAAACTATTGTTACGATCATGAAGAATTTAAATAAGAAGTACAGAGTTTGGTATCAAGAAAATAACTGGCATAATAAAATTGATACATACACATTATAATGATACATAGTTATAAAATAATAATTGGTATAATAAATCAATAAGAAAAAGCTATAAAATCATAGAACTATATCAACAAATGCAGCAAGGGGTTGATAAAATATAACAAATATTTGTGTTTTTAAAAGACACTAAGGAGTATATAAATGTTTTCCTTAACACAATAAAAAAAGTATTTGAAACTAAGATCATTTGCAATCTAAAAGTATCAGAGTCATTATAACTAAAAATAAATATATAAAGAAGGGCTGAGTATTATCATCACAGGTATTCAGCATAGTTCTAGAAATGCTAACTTAACAATAAGTTATATGAAAGGAATAAGCACTGTCAAAGATTGGGCTAAAATATTTCTATTAACAAATGAGATCATGGACTATTTACAAAACCCAAGAGACTCAACAAAAAGATTGAGGTAATAAATTACTTCAGCAAGACAGCAGGCTATAAAATAAACTCACAAAAATGACCCGTGATTTTGTATATAACGCACAGAAATTATAATAACAAAAATGGATTGAATATTTGGATATCAGACTGTTAAGATATTCTCCATAGTTATATAAAGACAACAATTTGGACTATTTGTGCTCAACTTATGGTAGAGCCTTCTGAGGTCATATTGATCTGATCAGCTAGAGTCAGACAGGCTATACCTAGACCCCAGTATAGTGATGTTATTTTGGTCCTCTTCAAGAACAAAAGACAACAGCCATAAAGACAACTATAAACAATGTTAAAAGAAATAAAGGAAAAACTTAATAAATAGAGGAAAAGCCCATGTATATGGCTAGCTCAATACTACCTAACATAATCTACAGATTTAAAGCTATACCAGTCAAAATAAATCAATCATAAAATTAGATAAAATGGCAACAAAATGTGTATGAAAAAGCAATGGATAATAATATTATGGGAATTATGAAGAGAAAAAAATCATGGAAGGGGAAACATATTTCAAATTACACTATAAATTGTAATTGCCAAAATTATCCGGCACTATATTAGAAATAGGAAAGTAAATCAATATAAAAGAATAGAAAATCCAAAATTCAAACTAAGGAACTAAAATATATAAGATAAACCTACATTTATAAAATACTGGGAAGACAATTGTTATTCAATAGGAATAATGGAAGGCAATGACCACCTTACCTGTTTTCACTAAATTTTGCTCTAGCTCAACTTTATTTGTACACCAATCTGGAGAGGGGTGTAGAGTGTGCGATGAATTGGGCCTTGTAGCCCTATCTTTAACACACTTTTCTGGGTATGTATATATATATATGTATATGTTTTAGCAGAGTCCCTAAATGGTGTTTGGGGTAATGGGCAGGACATAGGGTCCCTACTGGGTTTAAAATAGGAGTTACTAAGAATTTTCTAACCTTGTTAGATAGTTTTCAGGAATAGAGAACTTTGAAACAAAACTAGACATAAATAGTCAAAGTGTCCACCTCGTTTAGCTGGTAAGATGCCAGCCCCTCAAAACGCAAATATGCCAAGGCTAATAAATCCTGAGACTGGACATTCGTTATCTGTCATTTTCTGTTTCTTGCTGGATTGGCACAATTAAAGGTTAACTCTCCCGTGGTTCTGCCTATCATTCCTCATTCCTTATTAAGCAATTGAAAAAAATCTTCAGTTTACTGGTTCCATATATAACAAGGTAGTGTCTCCTGTTGGCATCATACTGGCTCTTTGTATATATAAGCTATATATAAATTGTATATGCACATGTGTGTAAATATGCATATATGTATATGTATACATGTAAATATATACATATGTGTACCTATATACCTATACATACATACATATATGCCCTCTTGAGGCCTTCAACAAGAGCATGGATTACACTCCCTGGAAGTCATACACTAATATTGCCCCAGCTACCAGCTGTCTTCTTCTTCTCTTAATTAGTAGTAATAAAGTCTGTCAGAAGCTATTTTTGTTTGCCAGGAGTTCTTTATCTGAACTCCCCTTCACTACACAAAGGAATAATTTAATCTTAATCTAGGCTATATAGCCTAAAAGAGCTTAGCCCACGCTTGTCAGGGAGAGTCTTTCTAACCACCACATCTTAATATCAGGCTTAATATCTAGGCTGACGCCTAGAATAGGGTAACAGAGAGAATGATCAATGATCCCCAATGGTAAAAATGCCAACAGAGGCCATGCAATGCTCAGTACAGAGAAAACATGGACAGCAGAGATAACACAGTAGCTAATATATAATATAATACCAGAGATAACAGCAGCTAACAGAGACCCAGTACTCAGCTGAAAGCCACAAAGAATAATGTCGTGACATTTTTTTTTGCTGACAAAAAACAACAGCAACCTTCTTGATTCACTGATCGCACATGTCTTCTGTGTTCATGCTCTGGCTGCAAAGGTTCCTGACATATGCCCCTCTCTAGTATTCCCTAAATAAAAGTATTACCTATGTGTGTATCATCCGTGCACATTCTTTGATTATATGTGTTGAGCAGTTAAGTGGCATAGTGGATAGAGCACTCGACTTGAAATTAGGAAGACTCAAGTTCAAATGCTGTTTCAGCCACTTACTAATAGTGTGATCCTAGGCAAGTCACTTACCTCTCAAAACCCCAGTTTCCTCCTCTATAAAATAAGAATAATAATAACAGTACCTATGTCATAGGTTGTTGAGAATAAAATAAGATAACATAGGTAATTTGCAAATTTTACAATGCTACATAAATGCTAGGTATTTATTATTATTAAAATATGATCTCTGTATATGAATCATCTTCCACTTGCAGTATGGTAACTTATGAAAGGGGCAGCTAGGTGGCACAGTGGATTGAGTGCTGGGCCTGGAGTCAGGAAGACTCATCTTCCTGTGTTCAAATCTGGCCTCAGACACTTACTAGCTATGTGACCCTGGCCAAGTCACTTATTCCTGTTTGCCTCAGTTTCCTCATCTGGAAAATGAATTGGAGAAGGAAATGGCAAATCACTGCAGTATCTTTGTCAAGAAAACCCCAAATAGTGTCTCAAAGAGTCAGACACAACTGGTACAACTGAACAACAACAAATCTGTGAAAGAGTATATCCCATGTATGCATAGGAAAAAACTTCTTGTCACTTATCTGCAATACTGTTTAAGTAAATGCCTTTTGTTTGAACTAATATGTTTTCTGACTGACTGTTGTGGGTCATGATTCTAAGTGAAGACTGATGACCCACAGAGTGCCTTAAACATAGGATAGTTTTTGTTTTTGTTTTTGTTTTGTTCTTGTTTGTTTTTCCAGACATGCAAGGACGGCATGAATGAGAAAGGGACCCATGGCTTTCCATTTTCATGATAGGAGAGGCTCATGGACATTTTTAGGCAGAGAGGAAGGAGCCAGTAAAGAGTAAGAGATTAAAGATCTTAGAAAATGTGAAGATTTGAAATTAATAGTATGTGTGAAAGATGAATAGTAGCTTTAGAAATAAATATATCTTCCTCTAAAATAGGAGGAAAGAAAGAGAAAATGAGCAAAACTATAGAGTTATATTTCTGAGTTGCAATAATATTGTGGATAATAAAATATTTTGAGGTGGATAAGAATGTATCTCTTGTCTCCTGACTTGCTTGTAACCTCCTGGAGGCTTGGACCAACCATTATAATTACGCGCGTCAATTTTGTGGTCTCCACACTGCTTAGAGCAAGTACTGAGAACGTTAGACGTATATGATAAATACTTTTGGATGGATGAATCTTTCTAAAAGCCCACTTGAAAACAGAAGAATGACAAGCCTCTGAATACATTCCCTGTCTTTTCCCACCCCTCAGACCCAGAGTATCTTTATCCTGCCAGTCAGGCTAATAGAAAAATGTTCTAGAGGCTACAAGCAGTCCAGATTCTATGATTGTCTGTAGAAGAGAAGGACTTCACAGCTATGTGCCTTGTCCTGGTCAGCCTTTTCTGTGTTGATCAGTTCTAGGAACAACCATAATCATATAATCAGGTTATTAGAAGGGTAGGAGTAGTGTGTCATAGTGGACAGATTGCCAGACTCAGAGTTAGGCAGCCTGGGTTCGACTCTCACTGCTGACATTTCCTAGCTCTGTGACCATGGGCAAATCACTTGACCTATAAGCCTCATTTCTTCATTTGAATAAGGGGACCATTAATAATAGCTGGAGTACTTTGCTCATAGGGTTGTTGAAGCTTAAATGATATCATGGATGAAAAATGCCTCCTTAACTTTAAAGCACTGTATAAATGTCAGTCATTATTTATTCTTCCCCATATGAGGTTATACAACCTTACCCCATTTAAGAATCTTTCTTAGCCCCTATTTTTGAAATATGAGTTCCCCCATACTATGGACAGTTTATCTGTTCTTGATAAATGCCCAAACTGGAAACCTGGCAGTGAGTCTGGCCTTATTACCTGTCTGTCCATCCATCCCCGTCTCCCTCCCCCATGTAATAGCAGATTATGAATCACACCTTAAAGATGCTCAGTCATTCAGGATGGCTTCACTCCTTTGAACGGAGCACTTTTCAGCTCTGGGGTCTTTCCTGCCTTGATGCCAGAGTGTCCCTTCATGCTAAACCATAATACAAGAAAAAGGAAAACAAGATGATTTTCATGCCCCCTACTGATCACAGACCAAGTGATATAGTTGAATGAGAGACTCATGCCATAAAAGGGGGGCTGGAGGGGTTGAAGAAACTCAATAGGGAGAGAGTTAAAAAAAAGAAAGAAAGAAAAAATACATGTGCCTAGACTCCCACGGGATGTATTAAAGTTGGCTGCCTGTCAAAGAGGAATCTGTGGGGCAGGCAAACATTCTGTCAGTCCCAATTACCTCGCAGGCCCTCATGCTTGCTACTTCAGGCCCTCTGCTGTCTGGTACTGGAGCCCTGTGGCAGCAGAAATCTGTGCCAGCAGAGGAATATTGAAAGGAGGGCCTCGCACTTCAGCCTGCAAAATGTCACTCGGTGTCTCTTTAGGCTGGTATCTGAGTCTGCCTGCCCAGACAGGCTGTCAGTTTGATTCCTGACTTGCCAAAGCAGCTGTATGCAGAAAGGTACTTTAAAAGTCAGAGAAGAGGGACGTAGATCCAGGTCAGCAAGTAATGACAAAAACCAGAAACTGCACCAGCTTTTTTCTTCCCCTCAAAGCACAACAACAATTAAGTGGCAAAATATGTTAATTCACTTCATGGCAAGTCATTGTGCTACTTTATAGCCAGAGTGATACAAATAAAAATAAAAAGTAAGACTAGCAACACACGCCAAACTCTGAGATAAGTCCTGTAAATGATCCATGCAGAAATGAAATTAATTCTTTTAACTGGCGTAACGTCTTAAAAAGGCAAACTGAATCTTTAAATTCCTTAGGCCAGATATAGCTTCCATTAAATCTATGCTGCTGAAGAAAGCTATCATTGATATGAACCCACCCTGTGTGCGGCAAAGTGAGGCTGCTTGGCTCTTAAAGGACTTATTTCAATGCGATTATCCTCACAGCAATGAGAGACATTAGAAGGATCTGCTTAAGATTCACTACCAGAGGGATATTTTATTCTTTAAAGTTTTCTTGGCAAGGATGACTAGCAAAGCACTGATCTCACTATAAATATAAGGCCATTTAAGAATGTAAAGGCCAGATTCCTTTCTTTGGTTAGGATAGTGGTGATGATGATGATGATGATGATGATGATGATGATGATGATGGTGATAATGATGATGATGATGGTGGTGGTGGTGGTGGTGGTGGTAGTGGTAGTGGTGATGGTGATGATGGTGATGCAGAACTGGGGATTCAACCACAATAGGTATCTACTTCATTTTAATTCCCTGACCCACTAACTAAAAGAATTATTTCTCCAAGCCTTCCTGAGAGCAAGGGAAGGGATGTGATGAGTTGAGTGCCAATTATTTAATCCAATTCTCCATGGCCCATGGAGCCAGGGGAGGAAGCAGTGTATAAACACAATAATAGCACCATTTCTTTCCCTAAGCCAGAACATGGAAGCCTGTACAATGTTTCTCTGCTGCTGAGATTCAAAGTGAGTAGGAGAGGACAGGAAGTGGCTAAGGCTGCCGAATAGGCTTCCCAAGGTAACTCCTCCGGCTGCATACATACATATACATTTGGCTGACCTTGAATTGCACAAAACTCTGGGTAGGGACAGGGTTATTTCAGTCAGGTGAATGAGGGTGATCAGACTGTGCCCTCCTTTACCCTTAAGAAATTAATGCAGTTTACCCATGCATACAAAATGGAATCAAAGATCCTAAATCTCTTCCCTTCATTACCCAGGGAAGGTAGATTTGACGATGCAATGGGAAAATCAAACTCATCGTATTGGTGACTTTTAAATAGACGGGGCTGGGGAACCTATGACCTGGAGGCTACATGTGGCCTTCTAGGTTCTTGGGTGCAGCTTTGTGACTGAGTCCGAGTTTTACAGAACAAATCCTTTTATTAAGGGGATTTGTTCTGTGAAGTTTAGATTCAGTCAAAGGGCCACACTTGAGGACCTAGAGGGCCACATGTGGCCTCAAGGCCTCTGATTCTCCACCCCTGAAATAGACCATGCTGAGAAACAGAATTGCCTTACCATTCTAAAAAGTTGCCTCTTCTAAAATAAGGTATCCACCTACTATCTTATTAAATCCTTTACTTTTTTTTCTGGTGATCTCATCATCATTTTATGGAGAGAGGTAGTAAGTGTAGTTGCCTACCACTAAGAAGTAAAATCAGAAGGCTGATCAGGGAGATATTGGTATGAATGAGGGAGGAGGGCAGTTAATATGGCATCTAGAGCACCCAGAACAATCTTACTATGAAAATGTTTTTTGGACCACTAAGCCATCAGATATAAACTCCTTCAACCTCCCTCTTTTCCATAATACCATTTGCAAACAGAAGCATCCAAAGGACCTCAGTATCTATAGGAAACCCCTATTCTATATGGATTATGGTCTGAATATTCTTCAAAGCAATGGTGAACATCTGTGAGAAGTTAACATTCTGTTTTATGCCTTCCTTGATACTGGTTACCAGATAGCTTTTATTAAGTAATTTTTATGGTCTCTTTGTTGGAGGAGAGCCTGAAAGACTCAATTTTTCTCCATTGAGCCAAATGCCATTTTTTAAAATCAAGAAACAGTGCACACCATTGGGTCTTATACTTCTGCACAAGGAAGGAAGGAAGAAAGAGAGGGAGGGAAGGAGGAAATAAGCACTCATTAAATGCCTACTATGTGACAGACACTGTGCTAAACATTTTACCAATATTATTTCATTTGATCCTCACAATGACCCAGGGAGGTAGGTGCTATTGTTATCTTCATTTTACAGTTGAGGGAAGCAGAGGTTAAGTGACTTGCCCAGGATCACACAGCTACTATGTGAAGTCATATTTGAACTCCTGACTCCACACCTAGCACTTTTATCCACTGTGCTACCTGGCTACCTCTAGACAAGCAATTATAATAAGGATGTGTTTGTAACAAGCCTGCTTATCATCTTCTCATATTTTCATCAAGGATACCTTTGATGAATGTGTTGATCATTTTCAAAAAGGAGTGATTGATATTCTCCTGATATCCTTTTTAATAGTAATATCATCCAAGTGTTTCTCATTCTTTCATATCTTCCCTTCTCTGCTATATCTTGTAAAATGTTCCCTCAATATTTTTTTGTGTGTCACCTCTAGCAAGCATTTCTTCTCTCTGTTCTTGGTTTGATCCAGCCTCTGCTCACCTTTGACTCCTTCTACTTTTGCATGGAGCATATCAGGAACTGAGGTGTTAAGTGTCCAAATGTGTTTCCATCTGCCATTAATGAAGGAAACAGACCATTATAGAAACATTGATAAAGCTGTTCCTTTTCCTATTTTTTTTCCTTCTGACAATTTCATTAGGATAGTATAGCTCAGACGGATTTCACATCTAGTGCTCTGCAACTTATTTTTACTTAGGTTGCTTTTCAATGTTTCATGAAGCCATACTGCTAGTAAACTAATATTCTCCCCTACAGTCTTTTAAAAACAAATCTGTATTCTAAACCATTGTTGCCCTTGGCTGCCATGTCTTTCCACTTGGCAAAGAGATCAAGCACTGGCTAAGGCAAGTTCTGGGCTCTTTTTGTTTCTTCATTGAATCAATGGCTTTACTTTACCTATAGGAAATGGTGATAATCAAGGTCAATAATTTTGCATTTTTCTATTTTCAATTTTTCAGCACTGATAGATTCTTTGAATAGGTTAAATTGAAACTATTATGATCATGTTCAGTCATAATAATAATAGTTAACATGTATACATGGTCAACTAGGTAGCACAGTGAATAAAGTGCCTGACATGAAGTCAGAAAGACTCATTTTTGGGGAGTTCAAATGTGTCCTCAGACATTTACTATCTGTGTGACCCTGGGCAAGTCACTTAACTCTGTTTGCCTCAGTTTCATCATTTATAAAATGAGTTGGGAAAGGAAATAAATGGCAAACCATTCTAGCATTTTTGCCAAGAAAACCCCAAATGGGGTCATGAAGAGTCAAACATGACTGAACAACAAAATCATATATGTATACATATATGATGCTTTAAGGTTGAACCCATGTATTAGTTGGTATTATTGTTTTCAATTTATAAATGAGGAGGCTGAGAGAGGTTAAGTAATTTACCCAGGATCAAACAGCTAATAAGTGTTGGAGGTAGGATTTGAACTTAGGTTTTTCAAATTCTAAGTACAGCACTTTGTCTACTATACCATCTACCCTCCATCTTCGCTTTTTCCCCCAATTTGATGTTGATTTTGTCCTTTCCTACAATTGATGATCTGACTGCACACAGCTAATTCTGGTATCACTCTCTCATTACTGAAATCCAAGAACTACAAAACTCTTCGAGCATAAAATTTATCCTCAAGTCAATATTTTCTTTAAAAAAATTTAATTGATATCTTTTGTCTTCACCTCTCCTACATTTCCCTTTATGTTCCTTTCCCTCTAAAAGTGTTGTCTCTTGTAACAGAAGATGCTTTTATAAAGAGAGAAAGAACAAGTCAACAACCTGCTAAAGGGGACCTAAAAATATTGAAGAAAATAACACCTTAAAAAACAGACTAATCCAAATGGCAAAAGAGGTCCAAAAAGCCAATGAGGAGAAGAACGCTTTAAAAATCATAATTGACCAAATGGAAAAGGACATCCAAAAGCTCACTGAAGAAAATAATTCCTTAAAAATTAGAATGGACAAATGGAAGCTAATGACTCTATGAGAAATCAAGAAAATATCTAACAAAACCAAACAAATGAAAAAATAGAAGACAAGGTAAAATATCTCATTGGAAAAACAACTGACCTGGAAAATAGATCCAGGAGAGATAAATCAAAAATTATTGGACTACCTGAAAGCCATGTTAAAAAAAAAAGAGCTTAGACATCATTTTTCAATGAAATTATCAAGGAAAACTGCCCTGATATTCTAGAATCAGAGGGTAAAATAGAAATTGAAAGAATCCACTCATCACCTCCTGAAAGAGATACCCAAAGTAAAACTCCTAGGAATATGATAGCCAAATTCCAGAGTTTCCAGGTAAAGGAGAAAATATTGCAAGCAGCCAGAAAAAAACAATTCAAGTATTGTGGAACCACAATCAGGGTAACACAAGATTTTGCAGCTTCTACATTAAGGAATTGGAGGGCTTAGAATATGATATTCCAGAGGTCAAAGGAGCTAGGATTAAATCCAAGAATCACCTACCCAGCAAAACTGAGTATAATCCTTCAGGATGAAAATGGACATTCAGTGAAACAGAGGATTTTCAAGCATTCTTGATGAAAAGACCAGAGCTGAATAGAAAATTTGACTTTCAAATACAAGACTCAAGAGAAGCATGAAAAAGTAAATAGGAAAGAGAAATCATAAGGGACTTATTAAAGTTGAACTGTTTATATTCCTACATGGAAAGATGATATTTGTAACTCATGAGACTTTTCTCAGTATTAGGGTAGTTGGAGAGAATATATATATGTAAACAGAGGGCACAGGGTGAGTTGAATGTGAAGGGATGGTATTTAAAAAATAAAATTAAGAGGTGAGAGAGGATTGTACTGGAAGGAGAAAGGATGAGGTAGAATGGGGTAAATTATCTCACAAAAAAGGGGCTAGAAAAAGCTTTTACAGTGGAAGGGAAGAGGGGGAAAGTAAGAGGGAATGAGGGAATTTTACTCTCCTCAGATTTGGCCTAAGGAGGGAATAACACTCAAAACACACTCAATTGGGTATGGAAATCTCTCTTACCATACAGGAAAATAGGGGGGAAGAGGATAAGAGAGGGGGGAATGATAGAAGTGAGGGCAGATTGGGGGAGGGAGTAATCAGAAGCAAACACTTTTGAAGAGAGACATGGTCAAAGGAGATAACAGAATAAATTGGGGTGGGATAGGATGGAGTGAAATACAGTTAGTCTTTCACAACATGACTATTATGGAAGTGTTTTGCATGACTACACATGTATAATCTATATTGAATTGCTTGCCTTCTCAATAAGGGTGGGTGGGGAGGGAGGAAGGGAGAGAATTTTGAACTCAAAGTTTTAAAAATGGATGTTAAAAATTATTTTTACATGCAACTGGGAAATAAGATATACAGGCAATGGTGTATAGAAATCTTTCCTGCCCTATAGGAAAACAGAAGGGGAAAGGGATAAGAGAAAGGGAGGGGGGTGTGACAGAAGGGAGGGCAGAATAGGGGAAAGGGTATTCAGAATGCATGCCATCTTGGGGTCAGGGAAGGGGAGAGATGGGGAGAAAATTTGGAACTCAAAATCTTGTGGAAGTGAATGTTGAAAACTAAAAATAAATTAATTAATTAATAAAAAAATAAGTAAAAAAAGAGAGAGATAAAAGAAAAGAAAAGAAAAGAAAAGGGAGGAGAGGAAAAGAAAAAAATCAGCAAAAATTGATCAATGTAACCAAAAAATCTTGCATTATATGTAATGTTTCATACCCGCGGACCTCCAACTTCCCTGTTTCATTTCTTAAACCTAAATCATTATTTCCAACATATTTTTGTCATTTTCCCCTGGATCCATTTTCTCAATGAAATCATATCATAGTAAAATGATATTGACAGTTTAGAGGATTTTGTCAAGTTCCTCATAGCATTTCTCTCCCAGAGGACATGTAATGATAAAGAAGAACCTGCCCTCAAGAAGTTTACTAATTTGCTTCATTTAGCTTTTTTTGTTTTTGTTTTAACTTTATTTGCCAAACAATTAGACAGAACCCTGGGAATGAGGTTTGATTTGTTAACCACTGTCCACACAGCATCTATGGAGTTTGTGTTCAAAAGGTTTGCAAGCAAGGATGTATTGACTGGTATTGAGAGTGAATTTCCTATCCCCAAGTCAGATAGCTATCTGGAGCCAAGGACTTTGAAGTAGCGATAGACAAAACAGTTTAAAAAAAAAAAAAGACAATGTTAGCCTAGGATCTTTCTTCTACTTTTTGTTGATATAGTAAATCATAGATTTAGCTATGCACTAAAAGAGCATCAACCCTTCCCTAGTCAGGAAGTCTAGCAACCACACGTCAATAGATAGAAATGGGGGAAGAAAGCTAGTAAACCAAAGAGCAAAAGCTCAGCCACATAGAGAAGACAGTCACTTGGCAATCACAAAACCCACAAAACAAAGACTTCCAGAAAAGACAGTGTCAGAATGCAAACACATGTCCAGTATAGAACAATAAGATAGCATCACCAGAAAATACTGGCAGCTCTGCCACATTGTAGGTATAAAATACCCTAGTTATACATGTTCTATAATCACACATGTCCCTATATGTGTGTCTTCCATGTTTGTTCAGTAGTCAAATGAGTTATCTGGGTATCCACTATGTGTAGGTGAAAAGAGTATACCTTTGAGAGAGTATACCTCATGTGTACATGGCAATATTTTTTTCTTGTCACTTCATTTACTATACTCTTGATTAGATGTTATTTGTGCTGAACTAGTAGTCATTCTGGACTAAACATGCAGATGGGGAAGAGGAGGTTATGATCTAGCCTCAAACCTGAGGTTGTTTTTCTGGAATGAAAAGTCTATGAGAGAAATAGAAGTATCAGGAAGAGGTAAAAGTTTAGGAGGGGTGGGAGATAATGAGTTCAGTTTTAGATAGGCTAAGTTTAAGATATTTCCAGGACATCCAGTGTAAAAGTGTCCAGTAAGTAATTGGCGATATGGAACTAAAGCTTGGGGAAGAGGCTAAGGCTAGATAAACTCAAAAAGTAACCTATGTAGAAAGGACTGTTAAACTGAGAGCTGATTATGCTACCAAGTTGAAAGAATATAAAGGAAGGAAAGAGGAAGATCTAGGACAGAAACTAGGGAAATATGCATAATTAAATGTTGTAACATGAATAACAACTCCACAAAGGGGACTGAGAAGGAACATTGGATAGTAGGAAGCAAACTAGGAGAGAGTAGTATCATAAAAACCCAGAAAGGAAGGAGAATCCAAGAGGAGAGGCTCATTTTATCTTCACAATAATCCTGTACCGTAAATAGTGTCAGGATTTTTGAGGGTCATAGAGGTTGTAATTCACTAAAAGTAATAAAAGACAAAACTGAGATTCAAACTCATGTTCTATGACTTCTAGTTCACTATTCTCAGACAGATATTAACTCCATTTACCTATATTTCTCAAATGAAAATTATACATACCTCTTATCCAGTCCTAACCATTGACCAATCAGGTAACGAGCATGGCAGCTGAAATGAGGCAAAGGGGAAAATCACCGGACTGATCTAGCATGATCTCTTTAGTGAAAGTATTTGGGGCATATCACAAACACCAAATTACTGGTTCTGTGCTTTTTGTCTCTTTCAAAACGTTTCTGGACCGCTGCAGCAATATAGCTTCAGAACAATTAATCCTTTTTTTTTTTTTTGGTAAATTTTTTATTCATTTTAAACTTCAATACAAAACTAGAAAAGAAAATTAAAAACACAGTAGAACAATATAAAAACAATAAATTTCCATTTTAAGAAAACCTATGTAATAAATACTACACATTATTTTCAAAGCTACCTAGCTTTTCTTTGCTTCCTTGTAGGTTTTTCTTTGTTCTCCACTGTGCACTGTTTTTTCCCCTTCCTTCTCTGCCCTCCCACCCCTACAGAAAGCTACAATTTAATGTGGATATATGTATATATATATATATATATATATATACACATATATATGTAGATATCTATAAACATACACATACACATATACACTCAAGCACATATATATATATAAGACTGGTCGTCTCTTTCTCTGGAGGTGGATAGCATTTTCTTTCATAGGTCCAAGTCTTTCCATATTTTTCTATATCATTCAGCTCATTTCCTACATCACAGATTATTCCAACACAATCACATCCTATCTGAAAGACTGTCCATGAAAGTTTTTCCCCCAATTTTCTGTAATTCTTCTATTCTTGGCTGCATTGATATTATTTATACAAAAAACTTTTAATTTAAAATAATTGAATTTATCCATTTTACACTTCAACAATGCTCTCACCTTATAATATACTTTGAGGTCTGATACTGCTGAATCTCCTTCTTTTGCATCATTTTTTCCCTGGTTAGAACAATAAATTGTTCATTTTGTGTTCCTGTATTTCCCTAAAGTCAATCCCACTAAGACCCGCCTAATAAGAAATAGCTTAAAAATAAAAATAGGAAGCTTATGCACCTATTACATTAAATACAACACTGAGACCACCAGAAACTTCCTTGGCTCAAGTCTGCCTTCTTTTGAGTTATCCTACAAATGAAAGCAAAGCTCCAGGTCTTAAGGACTAATTACATGCAATATTTAATTTTGTTTATTACTACCAACATTAATGTTTACTGATAAAGATTTTTTAATTTGTTTTTCAATTCTGCAAAAATAATTCACTAATAACTCATGCTTGCTCATTCATTATTCTTTAATAAAATGTTGTCAGTCACAATAATATTTAGTGAGATCTGTACTACATAATTTTTCTGAACATTCCTGTCCTTACTGGGTGTGGGGGAAGGGAGACACTAAATACATTTCTCAGAAAACCCATACATAACACTGCCATAGATTTCCTCTGACCTTCTCTATGTAGTATTCTGTGTCTAAAGAGGGCAACTAATCTGAAGACAGGACTGATCTGCGGAGACCTTGTAATTTATCTTTCCCCATGATTACAATTTCCAATCTAACAAGCAGCCCCACAAATTGAACTCAGATCCACATGATCAATAGCTGTGTGTGACCCATTAGACATGGGTAGGTTAAATCATCCTTGGAGAGAGACTATCCAAATGAAAGGCATAGAATTACCATCTAGTTAACATATATTGAAGTGGATAGTACAAACATGCAAAATAATATGCTTACAAACCTATCTCACATTTTGGGACTATGGTGTCAAGTTTCTCTCTCTAACATTTTACATATGCATTGATGCTAAGTGATGAGTGTTGCACCTAAGTCAGTCCTATTTGGGCATAGACTGGATATATGCCAGGGGAATGAGATACATTGAGATTGCGTTGTGCTAATCCTCCATGTACACTGACAGCCAAGGTAACTGAATTCAAATCATTTAAGAATTAGTGACAGTGGATGTACTGCTTCTGTTGTTTGCACTATATTTTTGAAAAGCCAACACAATAATAGTTTCCTATGTACCCATGAGAAAGAGTGCTGAGAAGTTGAGAAGGCTAGCCTCACTTCCCGGCAAGTTGAGGCAGCAGTGAAAAGACTTTCACAAACTCATCTCTCATAACGAAAGAAGTCATCCTTGAATCTAACTTATATCCCATATACAGTAGTTTAAGCCTGGGCACAATTAACTAGGAAGGGCTTTATAATTCAAGTCAATTCAATTCAACAAGCATTTATTACATATATACCATGTGTCAGGTATTATGCTGGGTGCTAGGGATACAATAGCAAAAATAAAACAGTCCGTAGACTTAAGAAGCTTATAGTCTATGTTTGATCAATGTGTATAATAGGATCATATCCTCCTGGTTGCATTTCCATTTCTGAATTCTCATGGTATGCTTACTTCTTTTTCAACAATGTTACACTGATGTTTCACATTCTGCTTATTATTTTCTATGACCCCTAGGTCATCTTCTGGAGCATAGCAAGTCCTTAATCCTTCTTCATTTTATTTTGGTGCCATGCACTTTTCCTCTCTGGATGGATTGTTCAGTGTTTGTTTTTCTCTCTTGGTTCAAATGAAATGAGTCTTTGGAAAGGTACTCCTGTATGCTCAAAATTTCTTTACATATAGATAGAGGATTCACTTCCCCAGAGCACTCTGTTGAAGCAATGTTATGGCTCTTCTCTACCTTGTATCCTTCCTTGGCTTAAAGGAGAAGACCTTAGCTCATCTCCTTTGTTCCTGACAACTTCTCCTAGATAAAGATAAAGAAAAATCTAAATAACACCCACTTTTCAGGCCTCCCATTCTTAGTGCTTTAGCTTCCATTAACCTTTTCTAACTGACGTTTGAGGAGGGTGCTTTTCCTTCTTTCCATTGGGGTTCTAATTATTTATCTCTTTACCCAGAAATCATTTGAACCACCCTACTACTTACAACTGAAGTCTTTTAAGCTAGATAAAGATTAGCCTGCCCTTTCTTGCATCAATTAATCAATGTGGGCTATTTGGCAGTTTTACCTTTGAACTTTAGTGCTTCCACAGTGAATTCATACAGCATGATTTGTGGTGTGGTCCTCATTTACACAGCAATAAGGACATCCCTCTATCTGGAGGCTTTGATAAAGTGTCAGAGGACACAGCAATCTATGCAGAGAAAAAAAGGCACTGATTGTCTTAGGCTAGAATTGATTTGTTAACTTGAACTATATATGCTGGAGGACAAGCCAAGTGAGCTATGAATGAAGTAAGCTTCTTCAGTGTCTAGATTCCGCCTGTTTCATTGGTGCTATGGGCTAAGTCAACATTAAATACCTTTTTTGAATGCTTGAGCTTCTAAAGGGCTGTCCTGTGTGAATGCGGCCTTGCTACATGTTTGTAATCCCTGACAATGAAAGTCATCATTGCAGTTTGTCAACTTTTCTCCTTGAACTTCCATCACAGTCTCCTTCATATGGAAAAAAGAACTGAGAAATGCTAAGAACACTGCAGTGGCATATACTATAAAGGACTGGATACACTTAGATTCATAGCAATTGCAAACTACTTTAGCATCACCAAATGGAGAGAAGATAGATTTCTATGAATTTCATTGTCATTATGGATAGCCTCAACTCCATCATGGATTGAGTGAGTGGTTGTATAGGAGTACAGAAGATTAAATCTGGAAAGGACCCTAAAATCATCTAGACCAACCCTCCCCAGCTTTATAAAGGGAGAGACTGTGACTCAAAGAGATTTAATAATTTAAGACCGTTTTAGTTAGAGATAGAAATAGAGAAGAAAACAGGTCTCTTCTGACTCCTAATCCAGGGCTCTCTTCACTATGTGACAATGTCATCATCGTTAGAAGACATTTAATTCAATTAAGCAAACATTTATAAGCTCCTGCTATAACCATTGTGCTAGTCCCTAAGGGAGATTAAAAAAATTAGAAAGACATAGCCTTAAAGAAATGGAAACTGAGGCAATGTCTATCAATTGGGAAAGGCTTAACAAGTAGTAGCATATGATTGAGATGGAATATTATTGTGCTGTAAGAAATGACAAGCAGGATTCTCTCAAAAAAACCTGGGAAGACTTACATAAACTGATGCAAAGTGAAGTGAGAAAAACCAAGAGAACATTGTACACAGTAACAGCAATAACTGTATGATGATCAACTGTGAATGACTTAGCTATTCTCAGCAATACAATGATCCAAGACAATTCCAAAGGACTTATGAAAAATGCTATCTACCTCCAGAGGAAGAACTGTTGGAGTCTGAATAAGGATCAAAACTTACTTTTTTAAACTTTATTTTTCTTGTTCGTTTTTGGTATGTGTTTTCTTTTACTACACAACTAATATGGAAATATGTTTTGCATGACTTCACATGTATAATCAATATCATTGCTTGCCTTCTCAAAAAGGGAGAGAATCTGGAACTCAAAATAATTTTTTGATAAATGTTAATTTTTTTAAAAAAATGTAACTGTGAAATATTTAATGAAATAAATTTTAAAAATTTCTTTAAAACAAAGAAAGAACTTTTGCCATCATGGAGTGCCTGACCCCTGACTCAGTGTTCCCTATCACTTCCAAGATCAAATGTAAAATCCTGTTTGGCATCAAAAGCTCTCTTCCCACTGTCCCCCTCCCTGCCACCTTCCTAGTCTTCTTACATTTTTTTTTTTTTTGGCGAGGCAATTGGGGTTAAGTGACTTGCCTAGAGTCACACAGCTAGTGAGTACTAATTGGGGTTAGGGTTAGTACTGGAGCCGAATTTGAACTCAGGTCCTCCTGACTCAAGAACCAGTGCGCTATCCACTGTGCCACCTAGCTGCCCCTGTCTTCTTACATCTTACACACACACACACACACACACACATTCTTCAAACCAGTGACACAGGCCTCATTGTTGTTCCTCAACAAGACACTTTATCTCTCAAATCTAGGCATTTTCTCTGACTTCCCCATGTCTAGAATACTCTCCCTCCTGTCTTCCCCAACTTCCTTCAAGTCCCAACTTAAATTTCATCTTCCATAGGAAGACTTTCCTGATTCCTCTTAATTCAATGAGAGAGAGAGAGATGTATGTTTGTTAATAAATACTGATTAGGTGAATGTGAAAGCTTGTCTGTGGGAATGAATCTTAGTAGAGCCAAGATTTATAAAAATCAAGCAGTTGGCATTGGACTTGGAGGCAGAAAGAACTGAATTTGAATCTTGCCTTGGATACTTAACTCTGTGACCCTTGGTCAGTCACTTAATATCTTTGGCCTCCTTTTTCTAATTTGTAAAATGAGGGGAGTGGTCTTAATAGCCTCTTTTGTTCCTTCTAGCCTTAAATTTAGGATTCCATGATAGAGTAGTATTTTTACAAAGCCAAAGAGATTTTACAAAGCCAAAAGCCTTTGGATTTACTCAACACCCTGAGAGGAATGGAAAGAGATTTTTCAGTTTGTGGCAGGGAGGGTGCATGTGAATGCCAAGTAAAGAAAGAATAAAGGCCGGGACAATAGTACAAGGCAGCCTGCTGACCTGTACACTGGGGCTAGGACTGGCAGCTCCAACCTAGGGCAGCCTACTCACTGACTCCCCATCCTGGAGCCAGGACAGACACCTCCAAAACTGGATGGGGAACAAGGAAGGTTAGGAAGAGAAATAATCAAAGTGGAGTTGGAGACAGATCCAACTGTCTCTTGAGATCCGATTGTTAAATTTTCAAAAACAGGAATTTCTCTTAAACACAGCTTGACAAATCATGAATACACACCCGACTTAGGGAAGGCGAAGAGCCCTGATCATACTGAACCTAATCTCTAATCATAGACCTGGCTTTCAAACTTTTTGGCTATCTATCTTCCTTTTAGTTAAAAATGTAATTGGCACTTCAAATGCATTATTGCAGCACTTAACGGATAATGTGTGAGGATTCAAATAGAAAGGCATTTTATATACAATACATGATTTTACTGTTGGTTCTAATAAAGCTGGGAAGGAAAGGGTATGTGCATAAAATAAGTGGAAAATTATGTGGAGCCAAGCAAATTTTAGGCTTGGTCAGGCTCCAAATTTAGGAAAATTGTTCAAAGAATTAGGGAACCCTGAAGGCAGTCAGGTTCATCCATCTTTTCAATTTTCTAAACTTTTCCCTATCACTAAAATTAGTTCTGGCAGCAGCAGCGGTGGAGTGGGGAGAGAGTGCTGAAAAGTCAACCCCAGACTTCATGGGATAAATGATCATTTAATAAACCAGTCTAGAATGTATGGAAGGACATCTCAATTCTAACTATTTACAATTTTTCTGTTTTGTGAAAGCATGTGTGGCAGACCAGAAAGCACCTTGGATTTGGAGTTAGAGAACCTGGGTTTGAAGGATGGTTCTGTTTCTTAGCACCTGAGTGACCTTGGTCACCGTGATTCACCTTCTGGATCTCAGTGTCCTCATCTGCAAAATGAAGGACTAAACTAGATGATATCTAAGCTCTCTCCCCATTCTAGGTCTGTGTGTCTATGATCCTATCCATTTCTGGAACTAAAGGGGCTTCACAGAGAATTAGATGAGCCAGTCCACACTGAGAGCAGGGAATGTCATTTGACCTAACTGGAGACACTCAATGGAGCACAGAGGGGAAGCTAGGGACAACAATGGACAAGGCAGCCTGCTGACCTGTACCCTGGAGCCAGGACAGACACCTCCAAAGCTGGATGGGGAACAAGGAAGGCTAAGAATGATGTTGTCAGAAAGCCTTGGCCACCAGCCCAGCAGAATGTAAGATGAGGGTGAGGACTATTCCATTTTATCTTGTTTCTCAGTGCCTAGCATAGTGCCTGATACATAGTAGACACTTAATTAATGTTTGCTGAAGTAGGTAAAAAAAGTTTTGCACAGACCAAAAAACAGCATGCACACACGTGCACGTGCACACACGGATGCATAAACACACTCAACAGAGAATCTTGCTTCTGATAGATGTACATACAAAGGGAAGAATTGGGGCCAGCAGGATAAAGGGAAATTACTTTTTTGCTTAGCTTTTTTCCCCCTCGGAGTTATTTTCATACCAAGCAAAAAGTCTCTTAGAAGTGTACTGTTCTTCATAGTCTCAGACCGCACATCATTCATCTTCTATGGGGTTAAAGGGAGGGGGGAGTGGGAGATAAGGAAATGTGAGTGGAAGTCAAAAATGGGTTTGGGGGAGGCAAGATAGCCCTCAGAGCTTAAACAGGAGTTATAAGAATTTTTCTAAAAGTAAATTAGATAGTTTGGGGGTATCAACAGACTTTCAATCAGCACCAAAGGTAGTTAAAAGAAGATTTAGCCTTCCCTGAGGACACCCTCTCTTATTTTTGAGGCTGTCCCTAGCAAAATATGGTGGCTTATAGCTTTACTAAAATACCTGCCAACCTGTCCTTGTCAAGGTATTGCTTTTGTGGTCCTATGCCTTAGCATACAGAACCTAAGATTGCTAGAGGACAGCCCTGAAGAGATGAAACCCAATACGCAATCCAAAAAGAACCTCAATACGAAGCTTAATAAGATTGTTGGAGTTACCCATCAATAACCCACAAGGAGACCTCCTTTGGAAGAGGGTGGGAGGCAGTTTATTCTAGATGCGGTAGTGAGCTGTTGAAGGAAACCCCTTCTACATCTCCTAGAAGGCTCCTAGAAGCCTCTTTTTTTTTTTTTTTTAACTTATCCACTGAAGAAAAAAGGCAGGGTAGGATAAGTGGAAAGAGTAATGCAGTAATCCTCAAAAGACAAAAATGTAAGCTACCCATAGCTAATGATAAAAGGTTCCAAATCACTAACAATAAAAAAATGTATATTAGAACAACTCTATGGTTTTACGTCAAACTCATCAGACTGGCAAAGATAACAAAAAAGGAAAATGAAAATTATTGGGAAGAAAGGTGCACTAATTTTTTATTAGTAGAGCTGTAAAGTAGTCTAACCATTCTGAATAGCAATTTGGAATTATCCTCAAAAATTCACTATGTTACACAAACCCTTTGACTCAGTGATACACCTATACCCCAGAGTGTTCAAAGGAAGAGAAAGAGACAGACCCATAGGGATAGGTAGATAGATAGATTGATTGATAGATAGACAGATAGATAGAGATATGTGTATATATGTGTACATATACATATGTGTATATATATAAATATATATATATATAAAATATATATGCACTTTTTATAGTAAAGAACTGGAAACAATGAGTATTCCTAACAGTTGAGTAATAACTGAACAAATTATTGTATATAAATGTAATATTATATAAATGAAATATTATATTTCATTTATATATAAATATATTATAATAGAAATATATAATAGAAATATAAATAAATATATTTATATAAAGTGTATAAATGAAATATTATAGGGCCATAAGAAATGGATAGAGGGAAGGATTCAGAGAAACCTGACAGGACTTGTATGACTTCATATAAAGTGATCAAAACCAGGAGAACAATTTATATCAAGGGTTCCTCACCTAGGGTATATATACCCTAAATGGTATGAGAAATTTTTCAAGGAAATATGGGGAATATTTGGTAAATAACTATATTTTCCTTTTGAAATATTCCAAAAGTAGTAGTATCAGTAAAATAAAAAAATGCAGATTGGAGATGAGTAAGAAAGAAGGCAGAGAGGGAATGAAAGGTGAAAGTGTCATATGACAAAAGAAGGAAGGATTCCTCCTGATTAAAAAAAAGTTAATGAGGTTTGGGTAGAAAATTCTTTTCATATTGAGGTGTCAAAAATCAGCAAGAAAAACTAGTGAAAGATGAGCTAATTGATCTATGTAGTAATGAGAAACTGCAAAGTAATTTCCAATCAATGAAGTTGCAAAATGTTGCTCAGTGAAAGTACAAAATATTAAGCATATTCCATTCTTATTAAGCATACTCACAAGACTTTAATCTCATTTATGAAAACTTATCTCTGTGAATCAGGATTATCAGTCCTGTTCTCAATCAAATCTAAAACAAACAAACAAACGAACAAAAACCCTGGAGGCAGAATATAATATATGTATGGCACAGTGGATAAAATGAAACTGAGTTCACATTCTGCCTCAGACATACTTATTAGCTTCATGATCCGGAGTAAATCATAATCACTTTCAGTCAGAGTTTCTTAATCTATGAAATGATGATAATAATAGCACCTAAATCAAAGGTTGTTTTTAGGATCAAATGAAAAAATATATATAAAGTGCTTTGTGAATCTTAAAGCACTATATACATGTTCATTATTATAAATGTTATTATATGTGAATATCTCACACACGTATACACACATACACACACACACACACACACACACACACATACACACACAAAACCTATCCTGAGAATAAAAGTTTTGGTTGACAAGAAACATAATCAAGGGTCTCACTCATTTATTTGACTGTGTTCTAAAAAACCTTTTATAAATTTATGATACTAAAAATGTTAGGTATTGAATTCTTTTTTTTCTTTTACATAGCATTCTATTTTTTCCAATTACATGTAAATATTTTTAACATTCTTTTTTAAATAAAATTTTGAGTACCAAATTTTCTCTAACCCTCCATCCCCTCCCTCTTCCCTAAGACAGTAAGCAATTTGACACGTTATATATATATGTATATTGATTTTTTTAATGAAAAATTAATCTCCATTGTATTTCTTTTGTGCATCTGCATAGTAAACTTTAGAATTTATTTCATTTTGTATTGAATGGAGGTATAGGAAAGTTTGCTGAAAGCTAAGAGTGTACCAGTACCAAAAAAAGGTTGTGAGTCACTGATTTATACCATAACTGCAACTTGTAAAGGAAGAAAACTTTCAAAGACTCAAGAACTGATCAATGCAATGACCAATTATAACTGCAGGAGATTGATGAGAAGACATGGTTCCCCACTATTGGCAGAAAAGTGATTTCTCTGTTCCTGAAAAATGAGGCATATATTTTCAGACACAACCAATATGTGAATTTGTCTTGTTTGACTATACTTATGTGTTGCAAAGAAAGATTTATGTTTCACAGGGAGGAGAGTTATAGGGCAGGAAAGGGGCAGAGTAGTGAAAGGGATTTTTAAAAGTGTCAGCAAAACATTTAAAAATACACAGAAGAGAGCAGAAAGAAATTTAGGAAGGGATTAACAAGCAAGGCAGTGTTGGTATTGTGTTAAATTTCATATGTAGTGTTTAAAAAATTATGTGCAACAGAGATTCACAGTGTCATATACAAAACTCCTTTTTTTTTTGTTCTTCAGGAATAGAAATGTTGGCATTTGTTGATGTTTATAAAGAAAAAGAAAATTGGAAGGGGGAGGACAGCGGGTGAGAAAGAACAATGGACCTGGATTCCAAAGACTTACACATTTGAAATAAGTGTATAAAAGAATCAGGGGACTTGGAGCTGGAAAGGGCTTTAAGAGATGATCTGATACCTCAACCTGCCTTCAGACAGACAGATAAGGTATTATTCCCATTTTACAGATTGAATAACTGAAGCCCAAAGAAATTAAGTGAAGAAATAGACACTAAGAAAACCTTGCTGTGAAGAGAAAGGAGTAAAGTCTGAGACTTCCTTGAAAAGAAATTTTTAGGGCTATTTATTCAATAAGTCTATACAATCAACTTTTATTAAGTGTCTAGTACCAATGAGCTGACAGTCTGTGTCAGTAGAATGAAGTATCTACACTGAGAGTTCCTAAAACTAATGAAATCATAAATCTGAACTGATATGTCTCACACATACACACACACACAAGCACACACTAAGTATTTTGTGAGGTACTGGTTATACAAAAATGAATAAGATGGATCTCTTTCCTCAAGAAATTTAAAGAATCAGAGATTTAGAGCTAAAAAGGAGCTTGGAAGTGAGCTGATGTAGTCTACTTGAGGATGAATGACTGACTATAAGATCATCTAGTCCTTCCAGGTGAGGAAACTGAGGTCCAGAGAGCAGTAACTTACTTGTTCAAGGTAATACACAGGGAAAGCAACAGAGGCAGAATTTAAGAAGACTCTAGCCCCAAGCCCAATTCCCTTTCTATTACATCACTCTGCCTAGTAACCTAGTGATAGAGTGGGACAAAAAGATAATGAAATCTTAAGTATGGGGAGTCAAACCAAATCAATGACCCAAGGATTATACAAAGTCCAATGCAGAATCAGCTTTCCTTTTATCTAAAACAGGGGTTCTTAAACTTTTCTGTGTTATGGCTATCTTTGGTAGTATAGGGAAACCTACAGAACCCTTGTGAAATTGTTTATTTTTAATTAATAAATGAAGGAAATACAAATTTCTAGTTTGAGGTTAGTGAAAAGATAAGTAGATAGATAAATGTGTAGATAGAGGTATAGATAGGTAGATATGTAGATAGAGGTGTAGATAGATGATAGAGGTGTAGACAAATAGATGATAGATAAATGTGTAGATAAATGTGTAGAAAGATGATAAATAGGTAGATAGATAAAGGTTTGGATAGATGATAGATAAAAGTGTAGATAGATAGAGGTATAGATAAAAAGATGATAGAGGTGTAGATAGATGATAGATAGATAGATAGATAGATAGATAGATGATTGATAAACTATTTTTCCCCATAGAAGTTCACAGAACCTCTGTCCACAGATGGGTGCATGGACCCCAGGTTAAGAACCTCCATCCTTTCACATTAACAGGGAACAAACAATTATTTGTGACCCCAGCTGTGGCAGCAGCAAAGTGCTTAGATATTAACAGGTCATCGTAAGTGCAGAAGTGTGCTTCCTTGCTCCCCTTAGAAGCATGCTTCAATCTTGGTGATGCTGTAGTAATGAATCTTGGTGATGATGTAGTAATGAAATCTTTGTGCAAATAAAGTATAAAGCTATTTCTTTCCCTTGAAGCCAGAATTCACAGCAAAGTAACCTCTCTCCCTAAAGAGATTTTTTTCCACAACAGTAGCTGAACAAACAACAGAAGTCAGATACATGTGCTGAGGGACTATATTCCCATACAGTCACCAGAGGGGAGATTTAAACTGGGAGCTGAGAGTCCTCAGACTGCAGAGATCTGCAAAGTAAACAGGAGAGAAAGAATTAAGTATCTACAGAGACAAAGTCTCGTAACAATTGAGCAATCATTAATATCAAGCCCTTTGTTCACAAGTCACCAAAACTACTCATAAAGGACAGTGTATCATGTGTACTAACATGAAGTTCTCATAAGATCATTTAAAACAGGAGGAAACGGTATTTGAAGTGGTCTCTGACTAGAATTCTGATTGTTTCAAAGGCAATCTACTGGTCCATTTAAAAAGAAAAAAAAAACACTTTCCAAAATAGTGCTCACTCCAGCTACATTCATTATCTTACATTATATATTTTCATTCTTCACTCAAATTCCTTTGGAAAAAAAATGACTCCCCAGGTGTGTTTTAAGTCAAATAGATCTCTCCAATTTAGATTCACTATAGCTATGGCAGTGAGACGAATGAAAAGCCTGAGAGAAAGAGTTTCTGGATAATTAATAACCGATTTATTAATTAGGCTAGAAAATAATCGATAAACTGGTGGTCAGTGGTTTCTCTTGGTAACCAAAGATAAAACCTTGGGGATTGCTGAATTTTTAAATACCTTTGGAAAAGGGGGTGGCCCTGACAGATGAAAATCAACCCTGATTAGTGAACAATTTAATGAGGGGGTAGACTTTCAAATGTGGATATGGGCTAAAAGTCTTCAGCTCCTCCTGCTGATAATGTGACTTGATCTTGAAACTCAGCTGCCTCCAGCAATCTGGACAAAGGAATCTATCTCTACTCAGACCTCTCTAATTGGTTTTCTCCTTCATTAACTGGATTACCCTAGACCACAATGGGAGGGCTTCAAGGATTTACTTCCTAAGGGCAAGAATTCACCTAGATTAGATTTTATTTGTAAAATCTTCTAGTACGATAGCAACCCACCCAAGATCTCAGAATAGAGTATATACCTGGAGGATTTGAAAAATCTCATCTACCAGTAATGTGCTTCAGAGACTGACTGACTGACTGATCCATAGGGATTGGTCCCTGAATGAGGAAATAAAAAGGAAAAACCTTAATCCTAATTTAATAATTAGTGATTAATATAATAGAAAAATAATCACTTCTCTCAACACAGATTTTATCATTACAACATTAGAACTTTTTGTCTCTATTTTATTCTATGCACAGATTTCAGATTAAGCAATAATTTCCATATTGTCCCTGTAGATGAGAAGATACTTTTTACTTCCACATTGGCCTTTGGAGTCTGGACAAATTAGGTTGGAGTGTTTGGGCTCAGGTCTGTGTGGAGTTTTAGCTTCTATCTTGATGCTAAAAGCCAAGCAAAATAAATAGCACATGAGTGATGCTAAGTTGGACTTATTTAGAGCAGAGAAAAAAAACCAAACACCTGAGAGACAAGTTTTTGTTTCATTGTTGTAATTTTTGTACATTGTTTAATGTATTCAGGGATAGAAGACAAGCTCAAGTTTGGTTCCATTCCACTCAAGAAACATTTATTATGTGTCTGCTCTATGTAAGGGAGCATGCTATAATGGTCTCCTACCTTTTTTGTTCACACAACTCTACAAGTGAAAAAATTTTATGCATGGAACTCCCTAGGTTCGTCAGGGCTTTTCCTGGTTTCTCCTAGCTTCTAATGCCTCCCCCAAAAATTATTTTGTATTTATTTATTTTTACATTGTCTCTTCCAGCTAGATTATAGGATCTTTAAGAGCATAGCCTTTCACTTTTGTATTTAGATCTATAAGGCCCCGGCGCCTAATAGGCCCTTTATAAATTATTGATTTATTGTTGCCTTCTATCCGGTCTACTGGACCCAGATGCTGCCCCTTTTGCCCCCCAGGCTCTACCTGCTGTCCTAGCTCCTTGCTCAGACTTCATCTCTTCTCACAACCACCAACATCTACCCAGACCTTGGAGCAAGGTAAAGAGGAAAAAGAAGGACCAGAATGTTGCCACTCTCTCCTCTTTCAGTGCCACCCTGGAAACCTGATGAACAAGGCCCCATCTGTCCTTCTTGCTGGCCCCGGGCCCTGTGGCCCCTTGACAGGATCCTGAGACTAGCCCCTAGTTGACCCCCAAAGTATATGTTTTTCTAAAAGGACACAATAGTGCACAAATAAGCATATTATAAAGAAAATTTAGGAAGGAGAGAGCATGGACAGCTGAGGGGATCCTGGAAAGCTTCACAGAAGACATGAGAGTGAGTTGAGGAAATTAGTTGGAGATATTATCTCTCTAAGAAGAGTGAAGGTAAGTTAAAACTACATGTTATGGTATACCTCCAGACAGGAAATAAGTCTGTGTAAAATGTAAGCAAAATATATTCCCCTGGACTGGAGAATGGGTAAAGAAATTGTGATACATATACAAACATACATCCATATGCAAGTATGCGTGTATATACATATATATCTACAAATATGATGGAATACTACATGTTATAAGAAACATTTAATGTGATGAATATGGAGAAGCAGAGAAAGACTTATATGAACCAATGTAAAGTCAGCAGAACTAGGAAAACATCATATACAATAACCACAATAAAGTAAATAGAGAGAATAAAAACAGAACAGTTGAATTGAATGCTGTGAAATTATAATGACCAAGCTTGGCCTAGAAGAAGAGAAATGGAAAGACATCATACCTCTCATTTGCAAAGGTGGGAGGCTATGAGTATGGAACATTGAAGTTAACACTATTGATTTTTTTTAATATATTAGTAAGTTTTGGTAAGCTTTTTTTCCTCCTCTTTTTAATTCTTTGTTAGAAGGATGGCTCTCTGAGTGGGAGGAGAAAGAAGAAGAATATCTTGGGAAATGTAGGTGATATAAGAACAAAAGATAGCAATTTTTTTAAAAGAAAAGAAATAGGTCTATGTAGGAGTCTTGTTTCAAGAAAAGATTACTTTCAGGGGCAGCTAGGTGGCACAATGGATAGAACACCAGCCCTGGAGTCAGGAGGACCTGAGTTCAAATCTGACCTCAGACACATAACACTTACTAGCTGTGTGACCCCAGGCAAGTCACTTAACCCCAATTGCCTCACCAAGGAAAAAAAAGAAAAGATTACTTTCTCCATCAGGATATGACCAGTGGTATACTGGTAAATGTTTAACAATCAATTTTCTGAAAGAAAATGGACAAGATATATATTTAAGATCAGTCTGCATTATTAACATTTTTATATCACTTTAAATCTAGACAATAAATCAATCCCTAATTTGTAGTAGTCTTTTCCAATTTCTGAAGTGTAAATGCTCACACTGAAAAATTTAATAATCAGCTTTCATGAACCTGTGCAAGCTGGCTCTAGCACACCCCTGAATGTGCCCCATGTTTAGCACACTAAGATTGTGACAGAGGAACAGGACGGAGGAGGAAGGAAGAGAGTGAGAATATTTTGCATCACTCGGAAACAAAACGCACATGGCTTGGGAATGGCATTGTGGGTTATTTTGTATTATCAACACTTCTTCCTTCCATTAACACACAAAACAATTGAGAAGGTCAAACTCCAATAGAAATGGATCCTATGAGAAGCATGTGGACTAAGAAAACCCAAAATTAACCTTATCTGTATTGTGTTGTATTCTTTCTTATTTTGCTAAACATTTCTCAATTATATTTTGATCTGGCTTGAAACACACTGGGGAGTTCATCTGGCCATTAATGGCTTTAAGTTTGATACTTCTGGTTTGAGGTACTTTCATTCAGTTTAGAAATATGTGCCATGTGCATGCTTCTTTGTATTAATAAGCCTTTTGTCCAAAACGGGTTTTTGTTCTTAGAAGATTCAAGGAACATATAGCATGATTAATGAGTTAATGTTATGAATTTGATCGAGAAATATATAAATATCCATAATGCCTCCAAAAAGGGTGAAATAAGCAGCAACAACAGCAGCAAAGAAACCCTTTTTCATGATGCCATAGGACCAGACACAGGAACAAGAGAAAGCAATAAGGGGTTCCTGGTGTCATGGTCTCAGGGAATGAAAGTTGGCAGTGGCAGAGTCAGTAGCTGCCAGCTGAGCCACAAGGATTTTTTGGTTCAAGCTATGAGCTACAGGAGTTAAGATGACGGGCAGACTGCGCTGAATGATGGATGTGGTTAAGAGCCAGGAATAAAGACAGTCAATACCTGCACACGTATAATCTATATCAAATTGCTTGCCTTCTTGAGGAGGAGGGAGGAGAGGAAAGGAGAGGATCTGTAACTCAACATTTTTCTTAAAATGAATGTTAAATGTTAAAAATGAAGGTTAAAAATTTGTGTTTACATGTGATTAAGAAAACATTTACAAATTAAATATTTATTTTTAAAAATAAAATAATGGACTTGGGGGGGAAAAAAAGAGTCAATGCTAGAGCAATAGGGAACAATATGAAGACCCAGAGAAATGGAGATGGGCATCTGACACCAGATTGACCTTGAAACCTGAGAGCCCATGAGACAAGGACTGGACTAGTAGGAACAATGTTCTGTGGGGATTATGACTTATTCTCTATAATACTCAGGGGAAAGTAGGCTATCACTATGTCTTTGCTGATGAAACTCAAAGGTGACTCCCTTTTACTGTCGTTTACATGCCAATTAATAAACCTGTTCTATATTTAAATACTTATTGTTAACCTGATGTTCACAATGAAACTGGAGACCTACTCATGGAGATCTGGAAATAAGCCAAATTCAGATGTCAGCTCCCATGAGTTTAATTATCATTTCTCTGCAAATGATTCCCAGATCTATAAATCTAGCCCTGTTCTCTATCCTGAGCCCTAGACCCACCTCACCAACTGACTGTTGGATATTTCAAACTGGATGCCCTGTTTCTAACTCATGTCCAGAGAACTCATTATGTTTCCACCCAAACCCACTCCTCTTCCAAATCTCTTTTTTTCTATTAAGGTACTATCACATTATAGTAATGAGAGTTCATAATCTCAGTATCATCCTCAACTTCTCATTCTTATTCTCCTCATATATCCAGTAAGTAGCCATATTTTATTATTTCTACTTGTATAGTATCCCTCTAGTATCAATAGTCTCAATCACCTTCTCTCTATTAATATAGCCACCAATATAGTTCTGGCCCTTATTATCTATAATATTGCAACAGCCAATTGGTCTCCCTGCCTCCAGTTTCCCTCCTTCCAATCCATACTGCACACAGTTGCCACTGTGTCACCCCTCCAGTCAATAAATTCCAGTGGCTCCCTATTACTTCTAAGATCAAATACAGGGTCCCAAAAGTCTTAGTACTGTTTTAAGCTGCATTAAGACTTTAAGATTTTTGAGACACACTGTATAAACTCTTTCATTTGTCTTTTAAATACCTTCATAATTCGAGTCTCATTTATTTGAAAGTTTACATGCCCAATCATTTCAACAATCTTTAAGAGAACAGAGAATTAAGAATTTAGAGATGAAAAACAAAAACAAAAAACTAAATCTCGCTAAATCTCAAGCTTCAGAATATACTCTCACACCCTCACTCGAGGCCTATTTAACTCTTATTTTAGTTACAAATCAAAGGACCTCTGTTATCTAGTTACCAATTCTTTCCTCTAATGTAGTAAAAACTATAAACTAGAAGTGCAGATGAGAATGTGTGTTAGAGGAAGGCATAATGAGATCACTGAGAAGTGGTAACTAGCCTCTCGATAAGAAAAGAAACAGAAAAACTATTTAAAAAAACAAAAGTATGTGTTTTAGAATTTAAAAGAGAAGTACAGATTGCATTTGGGACTAGAAAATGAGGAGTAATCAAGTATCATTATCTGCCTAGGAGACATCAAGCAGCACTGAGAAGCTACTGTGGCCCAAGTGGGAAGGTAAGTTTCTATTGGCTGCAGGAAAATGAAGGCTAACTGTCCATTCCAGGGTTTCAAACATTTTACCAGACAACCAGGCACCCCCTGAAACTTTTCATCTCTACCATAGATTAGCTCAAGGGTAATATCTTCAACTTCCTGTAGGAAGATTGGAGTACTATGAGAATTTGAGGTAGAATATTGAATACAGATATTAGCATGCACAGAAAAGAAATTCTCTCCTTTGTTTTCCTTGAATAGAGGAACTAACTTGGAAAGTGGTCCGATAAGAGATAGATGGATGGATGGATAGATAGATAGATAGATAGATAGATAGATAGATAGATAGATAAGATAGATAGATTTATTAAGCATTTATTTGGTAAAGTCTGGAATACAAATATAATCAAGACAGTTCCTGCCCTCAAAAAAAACTTACATTCTACTATGGGAAAAAAAATACATGAAGAAGAGTTGGAAAAGGGGGAGAAAGGTGACATGGTGTGGAGATGGCCAGGAGGTAGCATTGCATCCTGAGGGTTCTAGGAAAGATAAAGTAAAGGCTCACCTATGGGGAGTCCCAATGACAGATAGCATTCCCCTCGGGATATTTAAAGGCCCAAAACTGTTTCATAAGAACTCATCGAATCTGGGGAGAGATACTTATTTGATAGCATAAAGTGAGCAAGTACAATGGAGAATACATTACTTGGTACTGGAAGAGAGAGCTGGGTATTAGTAGACTGCACTCAGGGGAGAGACTAATAGAAGAAGCTAGGAAGAGTGAGGAGCTGGTGCATTCTCACTGTTAGCTCTTGTCTGGAGTTTTCAAACGTTCAGAGAGAGACTCTGATTCCTAGATTTTGTAGCATAAAGCCTTGGCTACATGCATTTCCATGCCATCACAGTCTCACTCATATGGTGATCTACATATACCTATAGGAGACAAGACATAGCATGGATTAGCACACTATCAGAGCAGACAGAAATAATATTTGTATGATCGAAGATTTCCTAGGATACTTACACAAGACAGTTATACCAGAGATACCTATATAGAACAGTTTTACCTTTCCTAGGGTCTCAAAGTCTTAAATAATAGATTTCAAGCTAAAAGGGTTCACAGAGGCCACCTAGTTCAGCTTCTTCATTCTATGAATGTAAGAAAACTAAAGCTCAAGAAGGTTGTCACTTGGCCAAGACCACATAGGAAGCAAACGTCAGAGGCAGGATTCAAACCCAGATCCTCTAGTTCCAGACACGGTGTGTTTGCTGGCATGAGGCGGGTTAGCTCTTTTCCCTACTAAAAAGGCAAGTCACTAAAAAGTGACAATGTCATGGCCAGTCTAATATCTCTAGGCAATAGTCACTCCCATTCTTTCTATTTAATCACTCCAGCTAACCATGCCTTCCACTCTGAAAGATGAAATTAACTCCAAAACTCACACCTCCCCCAAACCCTCTGTCTCTGGGGCCCCTTTCTCCCTCTTATTGATGAGAGTGGAGGGTTGACATTAGAGAGCTCTCTTCAGATCCTCCACTATTTAAAGGGAATTTACATCATCATTTCCCACTTGGCTGCTTTCCTAAACTTCACGATCTCTAGAAATTTATCGCTCTGAAAGATGAAATCAACTCTGAAACCCTCCCTTCCTCACATCACACCCCTCCCCAGCTGAAGGACTTCATCATGCCCTCCCAACCTCCCTCTCCCCTGCCCACCTTTTTTAGCTTCCCTCTTTGGGATGTCTCTCCCATCAGATTGTGAGTTCCTTAAGGGCAGGGACTGTCATACCTTTCTTTGTAGCCTCAGCCCTTAGCATGTTGCCTGGCACATAGTAGGCTCTTAATAAATGTTAATTGACTCTGACTCTAACTCGTGATTTAATGTGCTACTCATCTCCTGAGAGAGAGGTCATAGACTTAGTATATAGACCGTGACATAATTTTCTGGACATGGCCCATGCTAAAATGTGTTTTGCTCAACAATACACATTTATAACAATGGTTTTCTTTTTCTTGCTTTCTCAATGAGGCAGAGAATGAGGGAGAGAAGCAGATAGGAGAGAGAGAAGACAGATCTTTGTTTGAAAATCAAATAAAATGTATTTTTAAAAAGTAAAATGAAAACAATACCTAAAATTTTTAATAAACATGCTTTCTTCATACCAGAAAAATGGTTCAGTTATTAAGATATACAGTCCAATTCAATTACTTAAGACACAGCATATAGCTGCTCCCCAATGCTCAGTGCTACTCACCAAATATTTAAGTGCCTGCTACATGCAAGGAGCTGTGTTAAGTACTAGGGATATAAAGTCAAAAACAGAAAAAAATTTTAAATTCCTGCCCTCAAAGAATTGCTTCAAAATAAAAAATAAAAATAATTCTTGCCCTCAAGGAGCTGCCATTCTATTGTTGTTTCACTAATTTTCATGCCAACATTTTCCCTTGCATCATAATTGGGGATTGGTACACTGAGATGTTCATGGATTTTTGTGTTATTCTGGCCATGCCTTGTGTTGCTTCTGAGGTCACACAGCATATGATGAACAAGTTATAATAAAGCTATGAAATAAAATGTAGCCCATGAATTAGTGAATAATTACAGCTGACCTTCTTCCTGCTTCCCATCCCAAAGTCAAGGATCAAGTAGGACATTGGGTGCACTTAGCAAAGGTTGGGGCTCTCTATGAGGGGTGGACCCAGCTCAGGTCTATCCTCTACCAGCTGAGATTCAAATAAATGATACATTTATGAATGATTCAACAATTTTAAAAAGAGGTTTACTTAGCTATGGCATAGATAACACATTCCACAAGGATATTCTAGGCTACTCCTTGTCTCTTTATGGAAATGTGTTTGGTCAGCAGGGTGGAGTGTAGTGATTCTAGTGGTCTTGGGGTATCAGCCAAGTCTGAAATGACTCAACTCCATAAGTAGGCTTTTTATGCCCTTAGGTGACCAGGAAACTGTATCAAAGAAAATGAAGCTTGAGCCTTGGCCCCTCTGGGTTAATCAAGTTCTTAAGTGCAGCTTTGTCTCCTTTCAGAGGAAAAATAGCCTAAATTTTACTAGGGAAGGGATTAGGATAGTGTTCTCACCACTTATACTTCTTATCAGGACAGGGCCTCCAGAAGAATCTACATTCCTTAAAGCAGAATGGAGTTTACCAATGGGCCTAGTCCTTGGGAAACTAGGTACCTAGCAGCATAGTAGACCAAAGGAAGGTCATTGAAGAAACATCAACACCCATTTACATGAATCCCCTTAAGTCAGAAAAGGAACCATTATCAAACAAAGTCTCAATATGCAATCTGTTTTTGAAAGACTTCTATCAATCATTTTTTAAACGTTTTGGCACTCAACAAGGTAAGCTTCGATTAACTAGAAAATGCATTTTTGTGGAGCATCTCATTCCCTAAAGATACTGGATAGATAAGACATTACAATATTTAGAATTATTGTACACTGTTAAAGAAAAATGAAAGAGCACTGAGTGGGCAGAGGAAATAGTCCGAGAAACTCATAAGGAAAATTGGGGCTTCAGGTTTTGAAATTAGAAAAATGTAATCTGTAGAGTCCCCCTTGAGATAACTTGTAAGGAGGCCAATTAGGTGTTATTTCTAGGCCTATCTATTTCTGGAGTCAATTTGATATGCCGTTTGGGAGGCAAGCACCTGGGGCTGATGTCAAGGGAGCTCTGATGCATGCATGAGTCCTGTATCTCCTGGGAAGCAGTAGGAGGCAGGTGCTTCCCCTACATAGCTGATAACATGAGGAGATCTGAACCATAACAGTGCTCCAAAGACTTTGGCTCATCTATTATTCCCACCATGGAGCTTCAAACCAGAGCTATCAACAGGAAGAAAACCAGAGGCTGCTGAGGTTGTTTCCTGCTTTCTCCACCAGTTATTAGTCTGGGAGCAAATAGAAGACACCCTAGTAAATAAAATGGTTCAACGAGAGATGAGGAATCTACTGTCAGGGAAGGGGATGATACTCCATTTCTAGCGTGATCCCTGATTTCTACATGATACCCTTTCTGAACAGGCCTGAAGTCTTTTCTCTCCTCTAAAGCTATTCTACTTTTAATAGTGTTTGGAGAATATGAAGATATGTTAATAAAAGAGCTTGTAAAGTAGATGGTGCAATTTGTTTGCTGTTTGCTTTTGGTTTATAAAACGTAACTTTATTTTATATAACTTTACTGTTACATAGGGCATAACATTTTCACAACGCTTTTGGGGGATGGCAATCAATGATTAGCAACACACAACAGTGGTCCAAACTTTCTAAGTAACAATCACCGGACAATCACGTGACAGCCATGCACAAATCTGCATGGAAAAGTACTAAAAATGTTAGGCCTGGACTTATGTTTTTCCAATGGTTTCTCCCATTTTAGTGTATTAAGAAATGACACGCACTTTATGCATGATTGGGATGGAATATTACCGTGCCCCGAGTAACAATGAATATGAACAATAGAAAGAAAAATAAGATTTATATTAATTAATACAAAGTAAATGAAACAGAAACAGGAAAACGATATACCAAATTACAACAACGGAAATGAAAAAGAACAAAAAATTTAACCTGGATGTTGTATAATTATAATGATCAAGCTTGTTCCCAAAGAAGACATAAGAAAATGTGCCTTATTTCCCTTCTCTGCAGAGATGGGGGACTGTGAGTGTGGAACATTGTATATATTGCCGGACAGTGGATGCAATAGTCAGTTTTTTCTAATTTTAGTGGCATAATAAATAGAAAGGAGGTCTTGGAGCCAGAAAAATTTGAAACGAACTCTCACACATGCTGGACAAATCACTTAACCTCTCAACATTCTAGTTAGCTCTTTATGAGAAGGGCTCTTACTCTAGCGTCTGAGGATAAATAATATATGATAGATATATGGATCATAGATAGATAAATGGATAAACTATTTCAATATATTTGGTTTCCTTTGTAATCCCACATCTTTTATGCATTTAAAAACATGATTCTTAGAGGGATCAGTAGACTTCATGAGAATGCCAAAGGGGTTCATTTCACATACACACATACACACAAAAGGATAAGAATCCCTGTAAGACAGAGGAAGGTATCAATCTGTTAGCAGAGGCACTTCCCCTATCTCAGAGTATCCTTAGTACAGTGGATGGAGTACCTGGCCTGGAGTCAAGAAATTAAAATCCAGCTTTAGATAATGCACTAGTTGTATGACCCTGGGTAAGTCATTTAACTTCTGTTTGTCTCACTTTCCTCAACTGTAAAGTGGGGATCATAAAAAGACCTATCTCACAGAGCTATTGTGAGGATCAAATGGGAGGATACTTGTAAAGTGCTTAGCACAGGGTCTGGCACATAACAGGTGCGATATAAATGTTTATTCCCTTCCCTTCTCCATATAACAATGAAATCACAGGTCTAGCACACATCCCTATCTTCTTTTTTTATTCATTGTTATAGAGTATGACTTAATGGGGAAGGGAGAAGGGTTATATTTGAAAAATAAAAGTAATAGAAAAACAAAAGATGTTAAAACAAATTTTAAAATAAAATAGATTGCTTGAAGACATTCAGAAATGTGGTAGGAGAACTCAAGGGCTACAATTAAGAAAGTTATTTCCCAGGTACTCCAAAAGCTTCGTCAACTCTAACACCACAGGCCTCTCATTTTGGAAATCTCTCTCAAATGTATTAAATACAACATGGTAACCTAAGAGAGTGGCAGCTAGATGGCTCAATGGATAAAGTGCCAGCCCTGAAATCAAGAGGACCTGAGTCCAAATCTGCCCTCAGACCCTTACTAGCTGTGTGTCCCTGGGCAAGTCACTTAACCCTGTTTGCCTCAGTTTCCTCATCTGTAAAATGAGCTGAAGATGGAAATGTCAAACCACTCTAGTATCTGTGTCAAGAAAACCCCAAATGGGATCACAAAGAGTGGGACATATATGAAAAACAACTAGACAACAACAACCTAAGAGAACAAGTTTAATTCATTAACCTAAGGAATAACTTCTTCACTGGTAAGTACTGACCCAGATTCTGATAAAAAGGAGATTTGTATTAATATCCAAAAGGAGTGGAAAGAATTAAATGATGTTAACTATGATCTGCCAAAAGAGGCCTTAAGAGGAGCCAACCCAACTCTCAGCTGGAGGTTTCAATCATTTCGCTAAGGTCATGTGTGGAAAGGCTACACGGTGTGTGAAGAAGGACCCATGAACCAGATATCTCTAGATGACTCTGTAGAAATGAAAGCACGGCCACAAAAAGGACAGGCAGTGGTCAGAACCTTTGTTTGAGGTCTCTGAGGAGACATTTCTTTCGTTTCTCCTCAATTCCTCGTTATCTCTTGGACTGAACACAAAGGCACACACATCTGCCTGCACAACACCCATACCCATACAGTTCCATTCCTTCTGAACCAAGATCTAAAGTAAACCTATTAACAATGAACAGCCAAACAACTCTATTTGTGAATAAGAGAAGGCTGTTTAGGCTTAAATCAGACTACTTTTCCTGAGGGGAAGAACTGTTTGGTTAATGTGTTTCTATCTACAATGCTTACTTAGCACGGTCTCTTAGGATCATAGGCTCATAGATTTAGAACTAGAAGAGATATTAGCAATCATCTATTTGGAATTTCCTCATGCCTATATGTGTGCGTATACATATATGTATATATACATATATGTAATATTTTTAAATTTTTATTTATTTGATTCCATTTCCATAACATAGTAAAATAGAAAAAGATGATTTTACATGAAACTACACGTACAACTTGCTATTCCTTTTAAAATATAATAAAGTTATCATGTAACTTTCTTTTTTTTCCTTTTTTTCTTCTCTCCCCTCCCCACCCTAGAGATGGTTACCATTAGACACAAATATATGTGTGTGTATGTATGTAAAACCATTTTATATATACTTCTATTTATCAGCTCTTTTTCTGGATGCAGAAGCTGAAGAAAGTGGGTGCCAGAGAACTTAAATGATTTGCCTAAGGTCACACAGATAGTGTTGGAGTTGGAATTTGAAGTTAGGTCATCTGATTCTAGTTGAGGAGCTCTTTTAAGTTAACCATGCTACAAAGTAAGTACTAAATAAATAAATGGGTGTTAAGTTAAATTACAAAAGCATTTTATCTATTTGCACAGAACTATAGTAACAGCACCCAGGTCATAGGCTGCTCCTCTACCTCTCTGAAGCTAGGTGAGACAGTGGTTAGAGCGCTGCAAGTGTCCTTAAGAAGCGTTTGGTTCAAATCATGTCTCAGACGTGATAGCTTTGTGACTCTGGGCAAGTCATTTAATCTCTGAACCTGTTTCCTCATCCATAAAACATGGATAATAATAGCACCTATCTCTCTGCTTTCCTCTCTGGACTCCACCACCTTGCCACAGAAACCTTTTAATTCTTAAAGTTCATGCCGCCATTGGCCTTCTGACCCTGGAAGTTAGGGTGGGGTGTTGTCCCTTCCTCTGCCAGGACCTCCGTTTTAAGGGAAATTCCCAGAACAGTCATGTTCATTCATCTCCCAGCTTTACTCCTGACTCTCTGGACTTTCTCTATCTTGTCTCACCTTAGGTACCTTCTCCTCACCCTCATCTTTTATGTGTTGTCTTCCTCCATTAGAATGCAAATTCCTTGAGGACAAGAACTGTTCTTTTTGCTTGTATTTGTATTCCCAGTGATTATCACAGTATCTGGCATATAGTAAGTGCTTAATAAATGCTTGTTGACTTATCGGCCTACCTCATAGGGTTATTGTAAGAACCAAATAAGATAAAATATGTAAAGTGCTTTGCACAACTGCTATATAAATGCTATCCATTATTATCCCTGTCCACCTTTCAAAAATCCTACCCCTCTTTTAAATCCCAGCTTAAGTGGCACCTCCTCCATAAAGCCTTCCCTGATTCTCCCCAGTTAGAACTGATCTTTCCATCCTATGAATTAGTGAAGCCCACTTTCTACCAGTTACTCAGGGACCGATCAAATCAACATTACCATTGCTACTGTGAAGGGTAGCAATGGTAATCTAGATTGCCCTGTGGTTCTATGCAGAATCATGGGCAACCTGGCTCCCACGAGCTGCTCAACACTCTTTGCTCCCTCATCTCAGCCCAGTGCCTCTTACTTTATCCTGCTCTACTCTAACCTCCATTGCATCCTCTGGAACCCCTGTTCTATTGTTTACAAATGGCCTTTCACATTAGACCCGTGCCCTCTCCTCAGAAAGCACTGTGTATATAGTACGTATGTATTTTTAACGTATATACAATTTCCCCCTAAAAGAATGTAAACTCATTGATGACAGGGTCAGTTTGATTGTTGTTTCTGTATACCCAACATGTAGCACAGTGCCTGGCACATAGTACACACTTAATAACTGCTTAATGAGTTGCTGGATTGAATTGAAATGTTGTTGATACCATTCATTGACATAACATTTATTGTCACATTTTCTAGTTATGTGTGTACATGTCTTAACCTTCTTATTAGATTGAAAAATCCTGGAGAAGAGGAACTATGTCTTGTACATTAGGGTACCCTGCCAAAGTACCTAATTCACAGTAGAATGTGCTCAGCAATTATTTGTTGAATGAATGAATGAGTAAGGTCAATATTCTGATGTCCTCATCATATTGCACAGTTGTATGGAAGACAAATGAGACCCACCAAATATCATAGGTCTGTCTACTCTACCTGCACTCCAGTAAATCAAGCCTTAGATTCACAATCAAATGGAAATCAATGGGAACACCGATCTACATAGTTTTTCACCAGTGACTATGTACTTCAA
The DNA here is from genome assembly GCF_900497805.2 of Vombatus ursinus. Classification (NCBI taxonomy): domain Eukaryota; kingdom Metazoa; phylum Chordata; class Mammalia; order Diprotodontia; family Vombatidae; genus Vombatus; species Vombatus ursinus. Next base: position 2,713,056 of record NW_020954591.1, read on the forward strand.
GGCTCAAGAAAAGGAATTCTTTCCTCTATTCAGGATGAGTTTGGAAAACATGCCAAGAAGTAAATGTCGCTGGGCAGTTGCCTTTTGCACAATACTCTAAAACAAGTGTCTGTGCCCTTTCCTTGCCAACAGCTGTAAAATTCAGTGCATGCCTAAAGGGAAGAGTCTTCCACCTTCAGTGCCATTCTTTCAGTCTGAGCACTGCTTATCTTGAAAACTTGCTGCCTCTTGGCATGACTCCAAGGCAAATAGTCCAGTGATTCATGGTCTTTTCCCTTTCAGGTACTTTTTGAGCAGCAATGGCAAAGAGGCTGTCCCAATAAAAACACGTTTTAAAGAGGTAGAACTCCATTCCCCACCCCTTCTAATAGACAGAAGCCTCATAAATTTGGAAGCTAAGAAATTACTCAATTCAAGTTATACTGCCCCAGGTTTCTAATAAACATGATGTCTGAGATGGAAAATGCAGGCCTGTTATTTACAACCAAAGAAATCATCCAAAGTCTTGATTTATAGTTATGCAAAAAATATGATCTTTTTTTTTGTATGTGTGTGTGTGGGTGGGTAGGGGGTGAAAGGAGGTTGGGGGGGAGGGGACAGAACTGTGTTAGGAGAATGCCCCAGGAATGATAAAAACTGAACCAAAACCAAGACAGGCAAATGGCTCAGATTAGCCTCCCCCAATCTTTGCTGAACTATAAACAGGCCTAGCTGTCCTCTCCTTGTATTTTCCTCTTGTGCAAATTGAGTGAAGGCAACATGATAAAAAAAAAGCCCATATTTCTATTGCACTTTAGGGGTCTTTAGCCTCACATACAAGCCATATGACCCTATCCAAGTCACAGAAACTCTCCATGCTCTAGGCAACTCTCCAAGACAACAAGTTTGTTTGCTTGTTTGTTTGTTTTTGGTAAGGCAATTGGAGTATGTGACTTGCCCAGAGTCAACACAGCCAGTAAGTGTTATGTGTCTGAGGCCAGATTTGAACTCAGGTCCTCCTGACTCCAGGGCTGGTGGTCTATCCATTGCTCTACCTAGCTGCCCCAACAATCAGTTTTGAAGAAGGTGCCAACCCACCTTGGTAGAGGGAACTTCCTCATTCAGGAGGACCCTCCATTAATCTTAGGTCCAGTCCCTCTCCCTATCAGTTTTAGGGTTGACAATCCATTTCCTCACAACCAATTTGTGAAGTACATAGTACCCATTTTACAAATGAGTTTCAGAGAGGCCTAAGTGACCTGTCCAGAATCAAACAGCTAGTGCGAGTCATGCCTGGTGTTCTGTCTCCAAGACTCTTTCCGCCATACTTAATAATAAGATGAGTGGACCACAGCCAGGATGTCACTTCTGTTTTCACATATGTTAGCAGAAGGGATGCAATAAAGATTCACATACATGCAGTTGCCCTAGAAGAGAGAAAACAGGCTTGTTACTCCAGGCTTTTACTATAAAAGAGAAATGTAAGAGAAATGCCTAATATATTGCTTAAATGCAATAGAATTCAATCCTTGAGGTAACAAGCCACTCCTGTAATCTCTACAAGTGAGCTAAAGAAATGAACTAAATTTAATCCCCAAAAAGGGGTGGAGGAGTGTCTTGATGTTTTAAGGAAATTATTCATAGGAGCCCTGGGATTATCTTTGTTGTTGTTTGGTCATTTAGTCTTGTCCTATTCTTCATGAACCTGTGGACCATACTGTCCATGGGGTTTTCTTGGCAAAGATATTGTAATGGCTTACCATTTCCTTCTGCAGAGGATTAAGGCAAACAGAGGTTAAAAGACTTGCCCAGGATCACACAGCAGTAAGAGTTTGAGTCAAGATTCAAACTCAGATCTTCTTGACTCCAGGTCCTGAGTTCTACTCATTCAGCTATTTAGCTGATTCTTAGCTAACAAAGGTTAAGTGACTTGCCAGAGATCACACAGCTAGTAGGTGTCTGAGTCCAGATTTAAACTCAGGTCTTCCTGATTCCAGGCTTAGATCACTATCAACTGTGCCATCTAGCTGCCCCAGGAATTACCTTATATGGCATTTATATATATAAATATATACACATACATATATATATGTACATACACACACACACACACACACACATTTTAAATGCCATATAAGAGATTACCTTCTACGGCATTTTAAAAATGTGTTCGTCTTTCCTAGGCTTGATGAATTCCAAATACGCAACCTAGTGTGAGGATTAGATTCCTTGACACTCTGCTTTCTAGTTTGATACCCAACAACAAACTGCTAGAGCAGTAACAAATCAAAACAAATCAAAACACAAGTTCTTTATGTCTGCTGCCTTCAAAAACAATCTATTCTCTCCCATACAAATGAACTGAATTGATGCACTTGGACCTCAAATATAACCATGCATTCCATTCTATTTCCACAAATATTGATAAATTTCATTCTTATTCTGACACGTGACAAAAGGTTAAGGGCCCAAAGTTTGTTTACTTAGCTTAGAAAAGAAAAGGCTATCAATTCGGATTAAAACTATGAAAGTTACAAGACGTGTTATTTTAGAAGGTAAGAGGGTTGGGACTGGTTTGGGACTTCTCTTTCACATTACTAGAATCCTGACTTATATCTTACATAGATGTGAATTGAATTGAATTGAACTAAACTAAATTGAATTATCAATTACAATTCCCAACCCTGGTCAAGCTATTTATCCAAGTTGTCTCTATTTAGCTCAAGAGGTGTGAAATTCTTCAGACCAAACACATTTTAATTTTTAAAATCTGTGTGGATGTGGTATGGCAGAGGTGTTTCTGTTGATATTACACCCCAGAAGCTCTTCTTGGTGGCCTATCAGCTCTCCTAGTCCTACTTCTTTTCATCCATGAATCCCAGGGCTTGACTCACTAGTTCCTTCCTTTTCTTTGCCCACCCCTTTTCTCAATTCAGCTCTTTCAGTGTGAAGTGGGAGGATTCCATTTCTCTCCCAACTTGTTTTTTCCTAAATAATCTTCCTTTAAATATCCTAAAAATGTTCTTCTCTTTCTAGTAAAAAAAAAATGTAGGAGAAAGAGAAGAAATTTTAAAATAATAAGTAAAGGAGACAAGTTACAAAGTTAGAAAATTTAAAAGCTAGACTTAATCCTCAATGAAGATAAAAATGGAGTAGGTCTGCTCTTACTTCACTCTCCTCTTACTGCACTGACTCATCCTTTTAATTCTTTCCCCCAGAGTCAGCCCTGCCCCAGTTCCACCTCGCTTGGATGCCAGACCAAAAGTCAGTCTTCCCTACATTTCCCCATTATATTCCTGTCTACAAGGAATGACGTGTAAAGGTGTTGCCTGAGGCACATAATTGCTTCAGGCAACGGTCCGTGAGCCAAACCTTATCACAGACCACCTCGACTTGTGTAGGATGGCTCTGTAGGAGTACTTCCTATGACCACACACCCTGAGAGCACCCGGGCCCCACAGCATGGAGTAGTAGAGAGGACACTGGACCCGAGGTTTGAGTCCTGGACCCACTACTTAAAATCGGTATGGCCTTTGGCAAATGGCCCCATTTCCCACAGCTTCAATTTCCTCAGATGAAAAAACAGATCATCTTATTGAATATGTGTATGAATAGAAAAGAGGTGAGGTGATCATGTAGCAAGAATGAAGACTAACAAATGAACCACCTGTGTGCTCTATTGGTAAATAAAGCTCATCAAGAGAATGAGAGGAAGGACACTGGTTGGACCCTCTGTAGATAGGAGAATATGGACAAGAGGGATGGGAAAGTTCAGATGAATTGTCATCAATGTGGCTGGAAGGAGTACCACATAGATGAAATCATAAATCCATCAAAGTATTGAGTATTGCATGCTATCCATCTCACAGTATTGAGTATTGTATGGTTGTTAGGATCAAATAGAATAACATATGTCGGTTTTATAACCATAAAACATCCTAATTGGGAAGGAAGGAAATAAATATTTATTAAACACCTACGATGTGGCAGGCATTGTGCTAACCATTTTATAAATACCATCTTATTTGATCCTCACAATAACTCTGGGAGGTTGGTGCTATTATCATTCCCATTTTATAATGAGGAAACTGAGGCAGACAGAGGTTAAATGACTTGTCCAGGTTCACACAGGTATAACGTGTGTCTGAGGCCACGTTTGAACTCAAGACTTCCTAACTCCAGACCCAATAGTCTAGCAACTGTGCCATCTAGTTGGCTCTAATGATAGTTAGTAAGATAATGATGATCAAAGATAGACTGGTATACTGAATAGAGATCTGGTCTTATAATCAGAAAGATTTTGGTTCAAGGTCAGTCTCTAATATATACTGGCTGTTCGCCCCTGAGCAAATCACTTGATCTCTCAATGTTCCCAGGCAGCTGTCTATGAGCTGCAGAAGCTGGTACTGATCATCCCTGGGCCAATGAAGTCAAAGTCTGGCCAAAATGATTATGATGATGGCGGCAATGACTGCTCTGCAGGCGGCGAGGAGAAAGTAGCTCTACCTTGAATCATTGATCAAAGTTCCTGACACGTGGGGCGTGGCACAGAAATCTCCCACTGAGGGAGGAAAGGGAGTGAGTCCTCACAATTAGAAGGGCAGAGTCATTTTCATTCCCTGGTTCTGCCATCATGGTACTCTAAGGGAGCTGGCCCGTCTTAATGTTAACACAGTGGATAACCTCTGTGAGTAGAAGTGTCCAGAAAGGTCACTTTCTGGCAATAATAACCATCAAGGAATAATGCCGCTCCAGTCTACACTCCAAACCTGTCTCTGCCATGCCAAAGCAGCACCATACCCCAGCTTTTCATCCCGAAGCTTCATTCCAGCCTTGGAATTCACACGTTAGGACTTCCCTCTACCCTTGTAGCCTCTTGCTCAAATCAAACGGCTCCTAGAATCTCCATTTAAGGAGTACACTCTGACATACTATGTCTCATTCCTCTACAGGCTTCACTCCAGACTTCCTCTGCCATGCCCCCTATCCTGGTTTTCACCTTCTTTTTATGTGTTGCCTTCCTCCGTTAGAATGTAAGCCACCTTAGGGAAGAGGCTGTCTTTCTACTTGTAGTTGTAGTCCCATTAACTGACACACAGTAAATGCTTACTTTGACCCACTAGGTGGCGCCATAGTGAATGGAGTGCCAGGCCTGGAGTCAGAAAGACTCATCTTCCTGAGTTCAAATCTGGCCTCAGACTCTTATTAGCTGTGTGACTCTGGGCAAGTCACTTAACCCCGTTTGCCTCAGTTTCCTCATCTGTAAAATGAGCTGGAGAAGGAAATGGCAAACAACTCCAGTATCTCTGCCAAGAAAACCCCAAATGGCGTCATGAAGTCTCAGACAAGAACTTATTTTATGAATGTTAATTGACTAGTGAAAGACTCCTGCAAGTACCTGTGCCATGTGAGAGGAAGGACACTGCCTTTCTCCCCTCTCCCACAAGTACACCTCTGTGTGGAGCTGCTGCAGGGTGGTCCAACACTTCCATGAAAGTCAGCTCTACCAGAAACTGCTAAGCTAGCTTGTGTACCTGACAACTGTTTGCTCTGAGTCAGCACCTCAAGCTTTATCTCTGGGTGTGCTGGAGCCCATTCCTACTGGCTCAGGAGGCAATTGTTCAATTTTCAGTGTTAGTGTTTACACTTTGGAAATTGGCAAATGCTACAGATCAGGGCTTGATTTGTTGATTTCTAGACTTAAGAAAGCAAAAGGGGAAATGTTAATATTTTGGATTAAACTTAAAATTTTGTGTCACGTGTACTTTTTTTTCTTGGAGAGCTGGTTGTTAAACATTTACAAGCTTATCTCGGTCACAGTTGTGAAAGAAACTTTCCTACCTGGACCTAAATATTATTCCCAGAATTTCAGGCTATACTGTACTGACTTTGCAGGTATCCCCTATATCCCTTCCTAAAGCTTGCTATAGTTTCTGTCCCTTGGAAATTTCACTCTTCGCTCCCTAGAAGAGAAATCTAGTCCCAAATATTTCTCACCTACACTGTAGAACAGAGGTTCCCAAATTTATTTGGCCTACTGCCCCCTTTTCAAAAAAAAAAAAATACTCAGTGCTTCCCTGGAAATCTACTTTCTTTAACCCTTTAATTTGCATCATTTCAAAAAAGTATTATGTTTTAAATGACACATCTTAAATTAATTTATTGTAAATTTGTGGGTTTTTTCCTGCATTGAAATTTTGATGATGTAATATTGAGTCATGTAAGCATATAGTATTGTATTGTCAACAAGTCATTACACGCATATATTCCCGCTGATGCATGCTGGACTTCCCGACAATGTGCTACACGCCTGCCAACACTTGCTTGTTAAGATTTGTCAGCTGACTTGACCACTGATCGGTTATAACTTGCATTTTGTGTGTGTATGTGTGTTTTTTTTAATAACATAATCACTACAACTTCAACTCTGTTACACAACAGATGAAACATGTATTTATGATTTTTCAAAATTTTCTTCTCTTTTCTTCTTTCCTTATGCTTCCACCTCCCCCTTATTTTTATTCAATGTCCCCCAATTGCACTCGAGGCTACTACCGCCCCCTGGATCATTCCTGCACCCCCCAGGGGGCAGTGTAGCCCATTCTGGGAACCTCTGCTCAATGATCCCTCAATGACCTCACATTCCCTTCTGCCAGCTCCCTGGATGTCCCCATGGTTTTGCATATGGAAGTCCTAATTTCTCTCTCTCCTGATTGGTTTTCCTGAAACAAATTTGCTAGATGATCAATCTTGTTCTATACTTCCAAGGTGAATATTGACTCTGCCTGATAATCTATGCTGGCATCTGGGCTTCGTTTCATTTGTGTCCATGCGAACTTGTTAGCCGATACCATTACTCCTGGAACGTTACACCAGCTCCCATCGGTCTCCAGGAATAGGATGCCTTATCTTACTGCTCCAAAGTCTCTATTTTACATCGAAAAGACTACTAAGTTCCCAACTACATTTTGAGGCAATCCTCTAGTTCTGAGATCATTTGCACAACTGAGACCACTGATAGATCGTAGGCTTTATGACTGATCATGCCTAGCTCAGATTACTACCTCCACTCAATTATCCAAGACCTCTTTGGTGATTCCTCATTGAAGTGCTCTCCCACATGCATCTTTTCCCAGAATCTTCTAATTTTCAGTTTTATAATCTCATATATACATTGTTCTCTCTCACTAGGCCACTCACCTTGCATTCTTAGGTGAGTGGCCCAGAAACACAGGGGGAAAAGGAAGAGGTTAGCTCAAAATCAAGCAAAAAAATCCACTCTCCAAAAAAGTCAGACTTCTCTGATAAGAAGTTAATTAACAATTAATCATTAATGATTCATACTCTGTCTTCCAAAAAAGAAAAGGATTTGATACAAGTTGCAAAGTTAAAAATCACATCTGAAATAGAGCAATTCAAAATTTAAAAACAGAAAAATAATAATCAGAATTGAGAGAATAGTTAAAAGGAGCAGAAAAACAGATTAAACAGGCTCCTGGCTTGAATGAATTATTAGAATTGTCCCTTGAACTTAGCTCTGAGTTAACTCTGAGTTTGATCAGAGATAAGGCAAAGAGGAAGATACACTTAATTATGCAGCTCTCATTGTCTATTATAAGGAATCATATATGCTGGGGCTTGGGGGGAGACATATTTTGTCATGGAACTGACCTCTATCAACAGGAATTTATTGCATGGATCTTTATGTGAGGGGCACTGAGTAACATAATGGACAATGTCTTTGGCAACAGTCTCACAAAATATATGGACACATTTTTCAAGTAGACATTTGACCTTCTATAAAAGCTGAGGCACAAAATTCCATCTTAACATAGTGAAAGCTTTTTCACAGGGACCTAAGATAATATGGTCCCAGTGCATAGTTTTCTGATGATCTAACTTAATACAAGGATAGAGTTGAGACAACCTCTAGGAATAAACAGCCAAAGTGTCCATTAGGCAGTCTCTCTGAAATATCAGGTGTCTTAATCAGGCTCTTTTCAAGTGCTGGATCATTGTCTATTTATGGTTGAATGAACTGAGATCTTTTAAGATCTTAGTGGTACATGAATTGTTAATTGAAATAAACTGTTAATGGAAGAAATCTCCATATGACTTAGATCAGTGGTTCTCAAAGTTGTTTTTTTTTTAAATGAGATCTCTTTTAACCTCAAAAATGTCAGGGACCCCCTCCCATTATGATAGTGGGTTATAGTAGTACTTGTTGATTGAAAAAATACATGACAAAAAGTTATGATGAATGCAGTAATGCTTTTAAAAGAAAAGATCACATTTTATTCCCAAAAGGCCAGAAATTTTTTTCTCATTAGACACAAATGAAACATGGATAATAAAAATCACCGACAGAAAACACTATTCATGAGGCATATTTTGTTGGAGCAGTGAATAGAGTGCTGGGCCTGCTACCAGGAAGACTCATCTTCCTGAATTCAAATGTGGTCTTAAACAATTACTAGCTGTGTGACCTGGGGCAAGTCACTTAACCCTGTTTGCCTCAGTTTCCTCATTTGTGAAATGAGCTGAAGAAGGAAATGGCAAACCACTCCAGTGTCTTTGTTGAGAAAACTCCATATGGGGTCACAAAGAGTTGAACATGACTGAAAATGACTGAACAACAACAACCACAACAGACATACCAGCACATGGGAAACATATGGATTCAAGAGCTTCTTAGCAGTAAGTCCATGATCCCCCAGGTCCATAGTTCACAGCTTGTGAACTACTTCTTTAGCTACCAGATAAACAGGAGGCAGAATTGGTCTTAGGTTGAAGCCCAGATGAAGGGCTATTCCACTTCTATTTGAAGGTGAGCTGCCCTCCTTGAAGACTGAACAAGGGAATTGATTTATTTGTAATGTGAGGCATTTTGAGTTAGAAATAAGGAAGATGTTGTCCGAAGGACTATAAAACTGCGCCTACCCTGTGATCTGGCAATACCACTACTATGTGTGTATCCTAAAAAGATTGAATAAAAAAGAAAAAAGAAAAGCAACCACATGTACAAAAATATTTATAGTAGTTCTTTTCATGGTGGCAAAGAATTGAAAATTGAGGGGATATCGATCAACTGGGGAATGGCTGAACAAGTTGTGGTATTTAATTGTCATGGAATACTATTGAGCTATAAGAAATGATGAGCAGGATGCTCTCAGGAAAACCTGCAAAGATTTACATGAACTGATGCAAAGTGAAATGAGTAGAACCAGGAAAATACTATACACATTAACACATTAACAGCAATATTGTACAACGATGAATTGTGAAGGACTTAGTTATTCTTAGCCATACAAAGATCCAAAACAATTCTGAAGGACCTAGGATGAAAAATGTTATCCACCTCCAGAGGAAGAATTGATAGAATCTGAATGCAGATCAAAACATACTGATTTTCATTTATTTTCTTTATTTTTCTTTTTTTTTTGTCTGTGTTTTCTTTCACAACATGACTAATACAGAAATATGTTTTGTATGACTATACATGTATAACCATTATCAGGTTGCCTGCCGTCTCAATGAGGGGGCAGGCAAGGAAAGGTGGGAGAGAATTTGGAACTCAAAATTGTCAATAAAGGTTAAAATTGTTTTTACATGTAACCAAGAAAAAAGAAAATATTAAAAACAAAAAAGAAAGAAAATAAATAAGGAAAATTATCACAATTAAGTTGTGATGTACAAAGGAATGGATTACTGAGAGAAGATCGGTGGGAGTCTTTTGAAATAGTACAGTCTCTTTGGTCTGACAGAGGCATGGTTCCACTTGAAGGCAAGCAGAATGACTAGCTAAGGAGGCTCAGCTTTCCCATCTGAAGACTAAGAAAATTAAACTAGATGATCTATAAAGTCCCTTCCAATTCCAAATCTATGAACCTATGGACCTCCCTAGAGGGAAGGTCTAAGCAAATTCTTTTGGGGTAATGATGAATCTCATCAAAAAGATCTTGAGAGATACCGGAGCATCAGCTAGGTGTAGTAAGACCTGATGCTGAAAATTTGTTGATTAAATCCCAGGCATGTTGGCCCAGGCAGTCTTGGAGAGCAGTAGACACTCCTTTTGAGGAAGAACACGCTGTTGCAACAAGTTAGATATAGCAAATGAAATCAGAGCAGCAGGTAAGCAGCAAATGACACCATTGAAGGCAGAGCAGAGTGGCCATTGCAGAGGGAGAGGGGGACAGTGGTGAGGCACCATCCATTGCTACATTTAGCTGCTATGTATAACCCTTCCTTACCAAGGATAGCTCTCCAGGTAGTTCTCCTTCTGCTTTGGACATGAACAATGATATCTTTCCATATATGATGGTAGAGTAGAGAATAACTCTACCACTTTATTTCCTTTGTTATTTACTGTTCTGATACAGAATTTATGATTTACTTTGGTAGTAAAAGCACTGTATATGTGCAATTGGGCTGCCTTTGCATAATTGTGGTTACCTAAAACATCCCACACTGTGGCTAGGTAGCAACAAGCAGAAGAATTAAGTGGTATTTTTAGTTGCATTTATATTAGGGACTTGTGTAAAATATTATCTCTCTAGTGATAAAGTAAATGAAAAACCAGATAATTCTCTAGTATGTGCTGTTCTCAACAGTCGGTCAAGTCTCCCAAGTCCCTCTTGAACTTGATAATTTTCACACAGCTTCTTATCAAATAATTTATTTTGGTAAAATACAGAAAATTGTCTGGATATTTCATGTTGCTTATTACTTTCATAAATTATGCACCAAAAAAATAACAAATACACTGTGACATATAATCTAAATTGAACTAAATTTATCAAAATAAATGAATGGTTCATTATTGATAGCAACATTGCTTGATTTTTATTGTGTTCATTCACATGCTGGTTAATTAGAAAAAATCCTATATTTCAAACTATAGGTTCCTATCATTAAGGAGACTCAATAAGATTCTGCTATAAAACTTTTTATAGTTTTAAGCATAATACTTTCCCTTAGTTGCTTTTTTTCTAGTGACTCTTGTTACTAGAGAAAATCAATACCTGATGCAGTTTGGTAGTTGAAGATATAAACTCCACTGAGAACTGGCTAGTTCATGTCAAAGGTAAGTGGTTTCCAACCAGGCATGTGCTGGCAACAACTCATAGCAGCTCCAAAAGGCCAACTGTTCAGTTTTCATTGTGAGCATTTACACCTCAGAAATAAATAACCACTACAAATCAGGGCTTGATTTATTGTTTTGTTGATTTTCTAGACCTAACAAAGTGAAGGGGGAAATGTTAATAAGGCAGATCAAACTTTAAAATGTGTCTTGGGTCTTTAAACATTTACCAACACACCCTGTTTCTGACTCTTTCACTGTCCACTTAAATCATTCCAAGATGAAACTAGGGTTGCCTAGACAGTTATTTAATGATAGGAGATGGTGATTTCCAATCAATTTAGAGAAAAATTCAACTGACAAGAAATTTTATAAGCTATAAAATGTGATTCTAGTTGAGTCCATGCAGAGTAGCAACATCTGGTTTCAGGCTATAAAACAGAGTTATCTCAATTTGCCAGCTACCTTAACACTATTTAAGCCAATGTTGTCAAACTCAAATACAAACAGGGGTCCACTAAGTCATATGCAAGGTTCTTTGGTAGCAGCATATTGACTTAGTTTTAAAATGTAATGTTATTTATGTTTTATTGTATTTCTAATTATTTTGTTAAATATTTATCAATCACATTTTAATCTCATTCAGCTACACTGGGAATGTGACCACAAGGGCGTGTTTGACACCTCTGGTAGAAGCTATGGGACCAGTGTTTCCAGGTGTGAAACTACAGAGCAGATGACTGAATTATTTTTTACCCTAATCTGATTTAATCAAAGCCACATTGGCATCATCTATTGGATCTATTGGGCCACCACTGGAACAAGTTAACCCAGTCAGTTCCTAAACTTCTCATGTTTAAATTTTCCTTACAGTTGCTATGAAAAATATGAAATGTACATATCTTTAAAAACTCATATGGAACAAATAAACCATTAGGCCCAATGGTAAGAAATTTTCCCATGTGATTAAAATCTGAGGCCCAAGATTGACTAGATATTAATTAAGTTATGCTTCCTATAGATCTCTCAGGCCACCACAGTGGCATGAGGAAAAAGTTTATGCAGGGAAATTTAGCCTGATCACCATCTCTGAGGAATATGATGATGTGACATGAAACATCAGATGCTGAACAGTAAAATTAAGTCAGTCTCACTTTCCCAGGGTCATCCCAATAATGTAAGTACTGTGACAATGGGTTCTAGAGCTCCATTCTATAGCTCCAGACAATTTCTGGAAAACATAAATTCATACTCTCTACCTTGAAGGAGTTTACATTGTACTCTGGGATTCAACATATAGAGAGACAAGTAAATATAATATAAATTAAGGAGAGAACAAAGCAAAAGGAAGGTTCAGGAAAGGCTTTTCATAGGAAGAAGCACCTAGCCTCAGCCTTAAATGAGGCTAAGGATTCTAAGAGGCAGAGGAGATAAGGTAGTAGATTACAGGCATGGGGTATGGCCTATGAACAGAGGTGTGAAACGGAATGCCACACTGGGGAAAAAGCAAGTGGAGTAATTTGGTTGGAATGAGAGTATTTAGTGGTCAAGAGAATAATGTATGTAAAGGGAGACCCAATCAAATTTATGAATCACCCAATCAATTTGATGGAATTATGGAATGTAGAGCATTGTTTAAAGGCATCTGAGGGATCCTTCACCACAGAAGGGGAAGGGCAAAGAGAAATGGAAGAGCAAGGGCAATGGGAATGGGAAGGAGGAGGGATCTGATAGTTAGTACTCAGCTGGCAGTGTGTGATCTGTGCCTATTAGGAACTGGACAATTAGACAATGAGGATTAGCTGCGGATGAGAAAAATCTGTGGTTCCTTCAGATGTTGTCAGTCCTTCTGCTGCCCATTGGTGGGTTGGGGCAAAATGGAGGAAGGTCTCAGGCTTTGCACCACAGTCCTGGTGGAAGTGACCCGTCCTAGTCTGTCCTGCCATTGGGGCAGGAGAAAGGAAGATCCCCAAAATGAAGTAGGTGCTGCCCCTCTCCATGAGCTATAAAAACAACCTGACAATTCTATTCACACTCTCTTCTGGACTTATTTTTGTCTTCAGAAGACAGACCAGTGCACAGCTGAGTAGATTTGAGTTATAAGACAGAAGGCCAACTGTGCCCATTTACAGTCTGTTCTCTGAACTGAAAATGGCTACCTTGGGGTCAGACACGTGTTGGCATTCTGACCCATGGAGAGGAAGAAGGACTTTTTAGTTCTCTGAACTATAGAATTCTAGAATCAGGACTTCTACTCTAAGTAAGGAGATTTCCTAGGCAGTTACAATTCAAGATTTCCCAAATTCAAGAGTTCAGGGAAGTACCCTTTTAGAAATTAAGGAAGATTTCCTGATACAGAGTACTTCGTGGAGAAAGAAGAGGACTCTCTATCTAGTTCCCCAGCATTATCCTATTTAAAGTACAAGGCCAGGTAAATTATTCAAACAAGTCAAGTCCAGTGGGGAGGGGATTTGCTTGCTCCACAGCTCCCAGAGTATGTTTTCCTTACAGAATGACTCTAAACCACATCACACTACAAGTCTTAGGGAGAAACTATGTAGGATTCCATGGGAATGAGGCATTCACTGGGACCACAAAGGGTTCCCTCAATTGCAAGCCCAAATTGAGCTCCTTTCTAGGTGAGGAGGAAGCTGAAAGACTCTTTGACTGCCTGTGTTTTCTTACATCTCTTTATGGGCTCCTGTAAGTCCTCTGCATCTTCTGCAGTTACTATGGAGACAAATAAAGGCTATTCCATACCTGATCTCCACATGCTACCCTGAGTGTTTATATTGGAACTATGGAACCCTTTCTTCATATTTTTGGAAACATGGACATGAGCTACATTCACCCAAGCTTTATTTCAGAGATTCCTGGAATAATGCTGGGTGGGAAGGGGAGGAGGGAGAGAAAGAGAAAAGAGAGGAGAGCAAGAGGTAAAGAAACAGGCAAAGAGAGAGGGAAAAAAATTACCATCTTTGGGTTAGTCCTAAGGACCATACCTGGTCCACAAGAGCCCAGAACTTTGGTGGGGGGGGGGGGTTGGGAGGGGGGGGGGGGGATTTGGTCATAGGTACATAAGAAATAGATCACATGCCGGTGCCAAACTGTGGAGGGTTTTAAATGACAAACTGAACAATTAATATTATATCCCAGAGGCAATAGGGAGCCACTAAAGAGTCTTGAGAAAGGGAATGATATGGCCAGATATGTGTTTTAAGTAGATTATTTTGGTAACTATGTGGTTTGAAGAGGGAAGAAACCAAAAGAAAAGTGAAGTGTTTTGTCCATAATCATACAACTGGTGAATGGCTAAATCTGGACTAAAATGCGGATCTTCAAGTAGTCTCTCTACCAAGAGAATCGGAGCCAAATTCCATTTCCATCCAATTATACTTCAGTCATAGAGAGATATCATAGAATCCCAGAATTTTAGAACCAGGAAAGATTACCATAAGTAATCATCACCAGAAGGCTTGATTCATTCCTAATTTTAACCCGAAGGGAAGGTAAAGCTCCTACCAATAAAATTTAATTTTTCATTTACCGTTTTCTAAGTGAAATACAGAAAGGTGGATCTTTCATAATAGCCAACATTTTTATGATTCTTTCAGGTCTACTTTACACATATTATCTCCTTTGATCCTCATACTAACACTATTATCATCATCATCATCATCATCATTATCATCATTCCCATTTTACAGATAAAAAAGTGACTTGCCCAGATTCACACAACTATTAAATGTCTAAGGTAGGATTTGAACTCAAATCTTCCTGACTCCGAGTCCAATTCTCTGTTCTCCATGCCATCTAGCTACTTCAAATCACATGTCATTCTAGACATAGGGCCCCACTTGTGGAATCAACTCCACCCCTTTCAAAATTGGGAGCCTGTTCACTGAAGAAAACACCATTTTGTCATTTCCCTTTAGTTTGGCTTTTGTTTGTTTTAGTTCTGTCCCAGTGCAACAACAACAAATTATTTGGGGGTAGCCAGTTTGGCTGCAGTAGCAGCTGCATCAGTCAAGAGCATCATGGTGAGCAGAGAGATTGCCAAATGTTCATTGTCTAAATATGGTCCAATTTACTAGGGTCCAAGTTATAATTAGGTTTTTTCCTTTGAATTTTTAAAGAGAAAAAGTGAAGACACAAACTCCTAATACATATAATTAAGACTAGCAGTCTGAACTGAACAGGTTTTTAGAGATACTTCCTGTCACTCTAAATGCAGGCTTCCTGTTGAGAGCATAATTACAATTTTTATAGCACTGCACACTGTCTACCTCCCGGAGAGCGAACAATGTTTATTATGAAAAAGAGGCCTTGTCATATCGTGGTCACCTCTGAAATGTAATGTCTTCTTTTCTCAATATATGTTTTATCTACTCTTTTCCACATGAGAAAAGAAAAGGAAGCTAATGAACTAGAGGCCTGGTAAATTTTAACAAGTGTGAGTTCATATGGGTTAGTGTGTTCTTTTTTTTTTTTCCCGCGCCACTCTAAAAACTGGATTATCTCCTTAATCAGACATATTTACTCTAAGCTCTGACCCTGTAGGAGGCTTCCCCCCACCCAAATTATTTCACTTTTTTTTTTTTAACTATCAAACAAATAGGAATGGAAAGAAACCATATATAATAACAATCACCTAAACTTGGTAAGGCAGGAAATTCTATGTTGAATTAAATCTCTACATTTCTAATCTACTAAAACTTTAGACCACATCCATCTTGAATACCAAGGAAGTAGCCAGACCAGTCATTCTTACCATTATTAGCAAAGACGTTTGGGAAGCAGGGGGATTTAATTGTACAGTAAAATAAGATGAATTCAATCATAGCTTTCTGAAGGTGCCTTATGACTCCTTAGATTTTGGAGGGTCAGGTGGGATTTTTTTGTTTGTTCATATTTTTGCCTATTGTTATTTTTGTTTTAAAGTACTTGAACTTCAGTGGGGAATTCATTGGAGTTTGAATAATATATTTCCACCCATCCAAGTCAAATAGTAGCAAGAAAGATTTCCACGTTACAAACGTGGCCATAAAGGCATCAAATGTGTTTACCTATTTTATTGTTAACATCGACATCAGGAAGAAGGTTTTTTTTCACATGTCACTCCAGGCTGTGACATCTAATTATGGTTCATGGTCTTCTCTGACAACTCCACCTAAGAAAAAAAAATAGTACTTTTCGAGGGAGATTTCTTTCTAAACCACTGTTTTCTTTTCCCTTTTCCTTAGAGTTGTAATCTATCAGGGAGTAAAATGCTCTACAGATAACACTTCTAAAAATTTTTTTTAAGAAAATGACAACACTGTAGACTAGTTAAGTTTTCTGTCTCCAACACATTTTAGCACTTTTCAGAAATTTAAAGCATTTTTAGCGATGATTACTTGGTTTAAACTGTAGAAGCTTTTTTTAAATATGGAGAAACAAGAATTTGATTAGCCATTTCAACAAGCTGAGTTTCTTCATAAGCCACAATGGTGTATGTGAACATTTTTCTGTAAAAATAAAGCTTGGAAGAAAACTGATTTTATATTCCATAGTATTTGGGATAATTGGGTTGGAAGTTAATGGAGTCAGGATCCTAGAGAGCCAGAGATACTTGACTATTGTTTCCTATAGAGTTGCATAGAATATTATAAGGACTTAACTAAGCTGCTTTAAGTAAGGCTGGCAGAAAGAGCAATGGACCTCTCTTGACTTTATTTAATTTTACCATTAAAATAATTATTAACTCTTGATTCAATGTCTCTTTTTGTAAAATGGAAATAAAAATCTCAAACTTAAATGAATGTCATAAGAACAAAACATACAAAACAGCCCATTTTTGTGATAGCAAGAAAACTAGAAGCAACATATCCCATTGATTGGGTAATGTTTAAACAAATTGTGATACATGAACATAAAGCAACATTATTGCCCTGTAATAAAGACAAATATGGAGAATTCAGAGAAGCCCAGTTAAACTTAGATGAACTGATGCAGACTAAAGTACAAAGAATCAGGAAAATGATATCTACCATGATTCCAGCACCATATATGAAAGGGATAAGGACTAATGCTGTGAATTCATTGTAATAGGAAGCTGTTGAGTACAGATACTCCCTCTGCCAATGCAAGTCAGCAGTTTCTCTGTGACTTGATCATCTTAGAAAACTGCCTAGCATACTGAGTAGGTAAGTGATGCCCAGGTACACACAGTCAGTATATGTCAGAGGTGTGGCTTGAATCCAGGCTTTCATAGCATTAAGGCCACCTCTCTATTCACTATATCCTGCTGATACATGGAGAGAAATAAAACTGTTGTACAATTATAATGACCAAGATTGATCCCCAAAAAGGGATATGAAAATGTATCCAGAGTCCTTCTCAGAGGTATAGAATTTGTATATAGTATCAGACAGTTTATGGGTCAATTAGTTTTGCTAAACTGATTTTTCCCCATCTTGTTATTCCTTGTTATAAGGGTGACTGGCTCAGTAAGGAAGGTTCAGGAATATATTTAGAAATGGAGGTGATATAAAAACTAAAGATATTGTTAGCAATTTTTTTTTAATTTAAAAAATTTTTTTTTTATTTTAAAATTTTTAAAAAATCAAGCAATAAAAATTGTTGTGAGAACAAACACTACATGGGTAAAGTCATATGACTTACTATGAAGAAAGAGCTAGGTACCAATGTGGTCTTCCAACCCCAACTCCTCAGGTTTACCTTCTGAAATCTTAAGGGGCAATGTGGCAATCTGGCTCTGGAAAAGAGAGCCAGAGTATACATACTACAGTAGAATATTAGATCTTGAGGGAGATCTTAAAAATATTCAATCCAATCCAATCCCCTCCCTTTACACAGATGAAGAAAATGATCCCCAGAGAACTTATTGTCCATTACACTCTTCACAGAAGCTGTTCCAAACTTTCTCCTCTTTCCCCAGCCCCCAAAGAGAACTTCATATTCCTCTTTTCCTGAAGATGACCTTGACTACTACTTTACTGAGAAAAATCAAGACCATCTGGTCCAAGTTCCCTGCTCCACACTTCAAGTTTCCTTTCCACCTCTTCATCTATCCTTATTTCCTTTTCTTTAGTCTGTGCTGAAGAAGAAAACCTTCTTTGCAACAGATAATCTCTGTTTCCTCCAAGGTAAAGCCCTATTGATCATTTCCTCCAAAGTAAATCCCTATTGATCATTTCTCATCTCTCCTCCCTCTCTTTTCTCCAACTTGTCCCTATCTATTGACTTCTTCCTCAGGGCCTACAAACATGCTCAGGTTTCTCCCATCCTTAAAAAACTTTCACTTTACCCTGGCATCTCCTCAAGCTTTCATCCTATCTCTTCTCCATTTCACTGATAATGTCGTGGAATTCTTTATACTTCTTGTCCCTTTTCTCCCACTATTCTTTGACTTCTGAGACCCAACCACTCAATTGGAATGATTATCTCAAAGATTATGTATGATTTCTTTTAGCTGATAAATATTACAGCCTTTTCTGTCTTCATTCTCTTTCTCCTCTCTACAATGTCATCTCCTTGACAACCCTTTTACACTATCAACCACCCTCTCCTCAGTACTCCCTCCGCCCTTGGCTTCTGTGCTAACCCTCTCCTGGTTCTCCTCCTACACAATTATACCTTCTCGGTTTTGTCTACTGGATCTTTATCCATCTCTGGCCCATTAAACATGAGTGGCTCTGATTTAGGCCTTCTTTTCTCTATACCCTCTCTCAGTGATTTCATTTGTTCCCAATGATTCAATTGTCATATATTAACAGCTTCTAAATCTATATATCCAGTCCTAATTTCTCTTGAACTTCAGTTTTACAATTGGCTACTATATATATATGTGTGTGTATATATATGTATATGTATATACATATATACACATACACACACACACACATATATATATATGTATATATATATATCTCCACATGGATATCTCTTTCCATTGGCATCTAAAACTCAACATTCATGAAACAGACCTCATCATCTTTGCTCCTAAACCCAATCCTCAAAAGAAATCCCCTCTTTCTATTCAGGGTGCTATCATTCTCCCATTGACAAAGATTTATCACCACAGAGTTGATCTTGAGTCCTCTTTTCCTTTCCTCTCCCCCATATCAAAGCACTTGCTATGTTGACTTACTGATTTTAATTTCTTCTTCATCTACTGCTTAGAACATTGTTCTAATCTTCTAAAAGTGTGCTCCCTGAACATCTCCCCCTCAATCCATCCTCTGTACCAGTGGTGTCAAATTCAACTGAAAACAAGAGCCCCTAAACCATACATGGGGGCAGCTAAGTGGTGCAGTGAATAGAGTGCCGGGCCTGGAGTCAGGAACACTTATCTTTCTGAGTTCAAATCTAGCCTCAGACACCTACCAGCTGTGTGACCCTGGACAAGTCACTCAAGCCTATTTGCCTTAGTTTATTCATCTGTAAAATGAGCTGGAGAAGGAAATGGCAAACCACTCCAGTATCCTTGCCAAGAAAATCCCAAATGGGGTCGTAAAGAGTTAGGCACAACTGAAAAACAATTGAACAACAACAGAAAACCATATATAAAGTTCCCTGTGGACCACATATTGACTGAGTTTAAAAATGTACAGTTTTCTGTGTTTTATTATATTTTTATTTATTTTCTTAAACATTATTACAAAATATCTATGGGTTTATGTCATTAAATATCTCCTAATTACATTTTAATCTTGCTTGGGCTATACTCAGGACTCCAGGCCACTGCCTTGACCCCTCTGCTCTACATGGCAGGGTGAGTTGCATTCTATAGCACTTCCCTTATACTTTAAATCCTTAAACTATCTGTGAAACAATCTTCCAAAGGCATAGATCTGACCATGTCACTCTTGCTCAAAAACCTTCAATGGCTTCTTAACATTTCTCCTTAATGTAGCATTTAAGACCCTTCACAATCTGTTTCCAACCTATATTTCCAGCCTTGAGTCACATTACTTCAGTTCCTGAACTCTTTTTATGCCAACTAGAAAACTGTTTCCCAAACTCAGCATGATAATAATAGCTATGATTTATATAGTATTTTAAGATTTGCAAAGTAATTTGCATATATAATGGAGGGAATGAGTTAATCTCCCACACGGAAGAAGCTGAAAGCCTCCTTCTAGAAAGGCATGATGATGTGTAATGGAAATGCCCTGATTCCCAAGTGGGGGTATGCTGGAACTGGCTCCAGTATGG
The DNA here is from genome assembly GCF_900497805.2 of Vombatus ursinus. Lineage (NCBI taxonomy): Eukaryota > Metazoa > Chordata > Mammalia > Diprotodontia > Vombatidae > Vombatus > Vombatus ursinus. The sequence goes on from NW_020954591.1 coordinate 2,733,334, forward strand.
TAATCACATGATTGTGTAGCTACAGCAGGAAAACATTAAAAATAGTCAGAGAGGACTTGGCCTTTGTCTGGCTTGTTCTCTTTTGGCCTAGATGGTATTCAGGTGAGTGATGATGCTATAAAAGGAGAGGACTCAGGCCCTCCCCATCCAAGGCACGTATGTGGCCCGTAAATATAGATCTTTGTTTTTTCCTCAGCATTTATTCTTTCCTGTTCAGGGAAAGGATATTAGAGATGGCTATGACCTTGTGAGCTTCAAAAGGTCAGGAAAGAAAGCCATCAGAGTCAGGAAGTGAATCCATGTGAGGATTTGCCAGAAGCCAGATAATGAGTAGAAGAGCACTGTTGGGGGACCAAAGCCCCAAGCGATCTTCCTGGCCCAGCCCAGCAATAGAAGAGATGCAGATATCCATCCATCAATCATGTCAAATTTGGAAGTGAACTTGGTGGGGTAAATGGTATGTAAAAACTGTGTTAAGTCTCAAACTACTATCCACAGGGATCAAGGTGGTATCATAGGGGAGGATGTGCCCACAAGGTGTTGTGGGGACAAGAGAAAACGGAGTGTGAGAACTGGCCTATGTCAAGGCCCTATCTAAGAGGAGTGACCCTATCTTTGACCACCAATTGACCCACATATATACAGAGAAGTTCCAATGTACGCAATAGCTGGCTTGGTTAGTTCCATTTAGGGTTAGGAATGTAAGGTTAGCAAAAAAAAAAAAAAATCAGCTTAGCAAACTTCATTTAACCCAGGTGTATAATGTTAGTAAACTTTACTAATCCCATTGATCTTGTGGTTGATGGAGGGGAGGAATATCACAGTTTAGACCACCCGCTGATTGGCTGCCCTGAAGGTCCCCCTCCCACGTTGCCCCTATGAATCTGCCCAGCAATGACAATCAGACAGAAAGGCAGAGACCCAAGGAGTCCGAGTTCTTAATCAAGGCACTGTGAGACTGGAAGCTGAGGGAGATAGGCACACTTACATGTATGTATGTAACATGAGTAACAAACTACCTGACTCGTGATCTTTTGACCATTCAAATTCCTTCTCAATACCTCCATACCTACAATCTCTTTACACTGGGAGAGGGAAGGAGAATATTTTTATTTCTATCCTTACTATATCTTCAAATTCAATATCCCTTTGTAAAAGCTAATTGATGTCAACTGATTGTAAGGAACTGTGATACTAATTGTTGTTCAGTTATGTCTGATTCTTCATGACCTCATGGACCATATTGTCCATACAGTTTTCTTGGCAAAGACACTGGAATGGTTTGCTATTCCTTGTCCAGTGGATTAAGGCAAATAGAGGTTAAGTGACTTTCCCAGGATCACACAACTAATTAGTGGCTGAGGCTAGATTTAAAATCAGGTCTTCCTGACACCAGGCCCAAAGCTTTATCCACTGAACCACCTAGCTGCCTCCCCTGATACTGATAACTAGAAGCCAAATGTGATGGGAAAACACCCAAATGGAAGTTCAAGCCAATAGAATTAGAGAAAGTCAATAAATAATAAGCTATAAAAATGTTTTAAGCACCTATTGTACGTCAAGTGCTGTGTTCAGCCATACTAATGCCCCTCACTGGTATCCCTAGAACCTAAGGGGGAGATGTAATCAGTCTCCCTCTGGGAAAGTAGGTCCAAAGTATGATTACATATATCCTAACTCATTTTATCCCTACAACAATCCTATGAATCAGGTGCTATTATTATACTTATTTTATAGGTGAAGAAACTGAGGCTAAAAAAGGTTAAGTGACTCATACAGGGTCACACAGATAGTAAGTGTCTAAAGGCAGGATTCAAACTCAGTCTTCTGACTCCAAGATCAGTATTGTATCCACTACCTACTATTTGATTTGCTTGCTTACATCCATTTGTCCAGGTCATCCCCCATGCCCGGGATGCACTGCTTCTTTATTCCTGTGTCTCAGAATCCTTTTCCTCCTTCAAGGCTCAGCCCAGGAGCCCAACTCCTCTGTGAAGCCTTCTCCAATTCCCCAATTATTAATGATTTCTTCCTCCTCTATCTTCCTTTCTACTTACCCCCTAGATACATGTCCCATCTCCTCCTTCCAAGAGAATGTTCATAGGATGATAGACTAGAGCTAGAAGGAACCATAGAGGTCAGCTAGTACAACCCCCTCATTTTACAGAAGAGAAAACTGAAGCCCAGAGAGGTTAAGGGATTTATCCAAGTCAAATAGGTACAAAGTAAGTGGCAAAGAGAGCATCTGAACCTCGGGGCTCTGATTCTGGATCCAACACTCCTCCTTATGGAAGTGCTTTCATGGCAAGAAAAGTTTTGTTTCTGTCTTTATTTTCAGAGTGCCTAGAACACTGTTTTGCCTGTAATTGGTACCTTATATCAATTGAATAGAACTTCCAGTTAGTTACTGGTAGAATGGGGACTAGAACCAAGGACTACTGGTTTCCAGCATGGCATCATTTCTACCACTTCCTCATTTAGCATAACCTAGCCTCCTTTCAGTAGCTATAAAAGCCACCTTCACTATGAGAAATCTTAGAATGTGTCTGCATTACTTAATCTCTTGTGTATTCAGAATCTAGTGACATGGAGACAAGGAAAAGAACTAGCACAGAAAACAGAGATTCCAAAAGAGAAGTTGATTTGAATACTGTAGACATAACGATTTTTGAAAGGCATTTACTAGGCCCTGATGGCTAGTTCAGCTAAAATAAATACAGTCATTAACACCTTAGCCTTGCCTCTTAGGTTTATGGGATGCTGGGGCCCTATCTAATGTTAGCTAGCTGTATGTCAAGGAATTTTATTGAGCAAGGCATTCTTGCCCAATTCAAGATAATGGTCAAGAATGGGAGTCAACCCAGAATGCCAAATTAACTGAAACAAGAGATCCTATAAGCTATTTCCCCAATGTCATTCGTTGCCCTTCCTTGCTTCCAAATCTGAACCAGATCTTACACAGATAAATAAATACGAAGTACATACAAGGTTATTCTAAGTGCACTACAGCACTAAGAATTAGCAGAAATCAACAGAGGCCTTGTGTAAAGGTGGCACTTGATCTGTGCTTTGAATAAAACTAGGAACTCTAATGAGTTTTAGATGGGTATAGAGTGCATTCCAGAAATGGGGGTCTAAAGACAGATTGTCTTTTTCAGGAAATGTTGTTTAATAGACTTTTGGATTCTGAAGAGCAAATATATTGTCTTGGTTTTCATATCTACCAAAGTTTTTCTTTTTTTCCTTTCATTAAACTCATTCATTCCCTATTAGAATAAAATATATTTTACTTGAGCTAAACTAACACAATAACATACATAATAATAACTAATGCCACATCTGTGGTAGGAACAATATCCAGAGGTGCTATCCCAGACAGGTTAGTCTAGTTTTTCCTTATACATATTTGCTACAAGGGTTTTGTTTTTCTTCTGTTTTCAACTCCAGGTGAGGAAGGTAGGAGGGAGAGGGAAAAAAAATGCTTGTTAACTGAAAAATAAAAGTCCCCCCCCCCCAAAAAAGGTATTGAAACTATCTTCTAGATTTAATTGGCTTCAGCTGTTGATATAGTTCAAGTTTAGCGCTCTGTGAACTATGCCATGACATTTCTGGAGCGTGCCAGAGAGTCAGGCCTTCCCCTCATTTAGCCTTGATTGAAGGTCGAGAGAGTAATTAGTCGAGTGAGTGGCACTCTAGAACATTTCACCTGCACTTAAGTTTCTAGGTAAGAATAGCAATATATTAAGAACAATGACAAGACAGACCAATTAGAGGTTGCCCACACAAATGGCACATTTCAAAGCTCCTGTAATCTCTGTCTATGAAAAGTAAAGGCGGGAGAGGAACACAGAGTCAAAAACAAATCCCTAAGGAATCCCACTAGAAAACTCTTTACAATGTGATATTAAATCATTCATGTCTAATGTGGGGTCTACATATTCAATCAGCTCACAATCTACCTAACTATATTATTAATTTAGCCAAAATTTCTTCAACTTGTCAAGAAGAAGATCATCAAAGACTTTGTCAAAATTTTACTAAAATATAGGTAAAATCAATCAATTCAGTTCTATAAATCAATTAACCTAGTAATCCAATCAAAAAGTGATCTATTCTTGATATGGATGCGTGCTGTTTTTTTGTGAATATCACTTCCTTTTCTAGATATTCTCCAACCATTCCTTCGATAATATACCTTAAATAGCACAGGAATTTTATCAGGAATTTAAATCATAGTCAATAATCAATTGAGCTCTACACTAAAAATAGAGAGAAAGAGAAAAAAGTTCCAACATATATTTAACCAAACCAGGTAGCAATGAGAGGAAGGATAATGGTGAATTTGACTTGTATATCACAAAAGAAAATATCTGAGGGGGATCAATTAAACCCAGAGTTTCAGATGTCTATACAATAATGAACAAAATGTGAGTAATAAGCTAAATGAACTAAAGATCTTAACACAAAAGGGTAAATTCAAGATCCCTGGAATCACTGACTTGGTGAGATGTGACACATGACTATGGAAGTGCATACTTTTCTCAAAAATAACAGAATGGATAAAGATCACTGGAAGAAGACACATAAGTGATAGTGAGGGTATACTATAAACCCGAGGCATCAAACACAGTGGACCACATACTGCTTGCAACACTCAAGTGCAAATTGAACCAAATTAAAACGTAATTGGGAAATATTTAATGAAATAAATAAAAATACAATAGAATATAGATAATGTTAATTTGTGGTTTTTAAGTTTATATGTGGCCCAAGGGGATTTTTATCAACAGTTTAGTGGCTTCTTGTTTCTATTTGAGTTTGACACCACTTGTATAAACCTCTAGTCAAGAAGGAAGAAATGGATAATGAATTCAGGAAACAGATCATAAACATGGCACAGAGACATGATATAATATCAATGCATGCCATAAACTATCTGTACATTTACTAGAGTTTTCTGCCATGAACAGGGCAACTGATAAATTTTAGACTTATGTTAGTTTTTTGCCATGCTCCACTACCACAGCTATGACATCTGGTTATACAGGTCAACATAGACATTTCATAATGTAAGCATTTGGTACAGTTTTATTCACCATACAATGTGCTGCCCATAAAGGAAAAGAGTACTCACACACACCAAAACCCAACTCAACTATGTTCATTTTTGCAGAGACCTAAGAACATTCAATACCACCCTCAAGTACATGCAGACACTTTGTCATCTTCTTTCTCTCCTCGGGTCCCTCTTTTATCTCAGCTAACCCACACCAAATCCTATTTGTTCACAAAACTGAATTTTGAAAAATGCAGTTTTTAGCTAAAGATGAGGAAGTACAGGCATAATGGATATAGAACCACCCCTAGAGCCAAAAGATGTGGATTCAAGTCCTGCCTGTAACACATATTGGCTGTGTGACCTTGGGAAAGTCATTTAATTCTCAGTGCTCTAGGCAATTTTGAATTCATGAAATAGCATTTATTAAGGATTTACTATGTTCTAGGCACTGTGCTAAGTACTGGGGATACATAAATATAAGCAAACATGGCCATCCTTGCCCTCAGGAAAGTTACATTCTAATAGGGCACATGTTGGAAAGGGATGTCAAGGTTGAATAACAGAATTTGAAAATGGTGGCAAAGCAGCATGTTAGCTTGGTTCTAGATAAGACAATATGGTGAAACCTAACCTATCAGAACCCAAGTTACCATAAGCAGAATCTTCCAGTGACTACTACCCATTATTATTAAGTGTCAGAGAAGTCCCTGACTTGCACTAGTAGAGACAATTTCCTCATCCAGGAATTCCATCTGCTGGGGAAATTACAGATCTATTCCCTATACCCCTATTCCAATGAGAACAATCACTCTAAATGATTTTTCAAATAAGCTTCCCAAGAAACAGGCAAGAAAGACGAACAGTATATTTTGGTTGTTACTCTTTTGTGTTGGGTGGGGATGGAGGGATGACAAATGTTCAAGTGCATAGGGAGATGAGTATTTAAAAAGAGCATGGGTGGGGTGTAAGAAGTCAGCTGAAGCTATGCCCCAGATACTAGCATCAAAGATCCCACACAGATCTATTAGATACTCAATGTATTCTGCCTTCAGTGCTGGTGTACCCTATTCAGGCAACCCAACCCTTCTGAGATTCCAGTAGAATATTTGAGTAGATGGGGAAGGAATCCTCAAATAGGGATCTGAGAAGCTTGCAATTGTGTAGTTTTTCTCTTCCTCTCTTTTCTGGTGTTATTATGCTTGGTCCTAACTAATATTCCTTTGACAGAGAAATTACTCCCAGGTTTGTGTGGCATTTGCATTTCCCTGAGATTCTGGTGTGGTCCAAGGTCAGGTTCCATACTAGTTGGGAGCTGAGACAGAATACATCTATAATAGGAGAAGATTTTTTTTTTTTGCCTTTTGGTGAGGCAATCAGGGTTAAGTGACTTGCCCAGGGTCACACAGCTAGTAAGTGTTATGTGTCTGAGGCCAGATTTGAACTCAGGTCCTCTTGACTCTAAGGCCAGAGCTCTGTCCACTGCGCCACCTAGCTACCCCAGGAGGAGATTTTGATAGTGATAATGTGTCCTGCAGGTCCAGAGGTCCATCAGATGTCTACTTGATCCTTAATGATTGATCTCAATCCTTCATCACATGGGAAGAATAGCTAGCAGTAGTCATCTTTGTGACAGACCATGATACAGATGTGCTGCATTATTGGTCTCAGAGTCAATACTTTATCAATAAAATCAAAATATTAATAACTATAATGATAATAATGAAAGATCTAATTGAAGGCTGAATATTGCTGATAGATATTCCTACAATAAATATATCCTTATCTTCATGGAATAAATATATCCTTAAAGAGTTAACAGATAAATATACTTTTACAAATTGAATTATATTTTAAGGCCTTGCTACTTAAAGACTTCTACTATTAATCCTTTGGTAAAGAAAAGAATCCTTTCATAAGACAAATCACTCCACTGCTTAGGTTCTATGAATCCATTTTTTTCCTGTGTTAGATATGTTAAAAGCAGACCAGACCTGTTTGTAAAAGACCATAGAAAGGGTTTTTTTCTTTTAACAACAAAATAAAAAGTTTAAGAAGGTTCTATTTCTTACCTTCCTCCCTCAATTGTTTCCAAACTCAAGGTATGGAAAAATGCATAATGTGTGCTAAATAGTGTTCTTATGGATCTGCCATAATTAAAGCACCTCCAGGATTTGGTACTTTCCTTCCTTGGGTCAGGCCAATGACTCCCCCTACCAGCAGCATGGGCTATTGTCTCAAACCAAACCCAACAACCACCAAGTTCATCATTCCCAAAAGCAGTAGTCTGCCACATCTCATTAATTTTTACAGGGTCTTGACCCATAAGAATAAATGGTCTATGTTTCAGTGTCTAAGTATGCACATAAAGAGAGCAGAAGTTTAACTTCAGGGCTCTATATATAATCTCAGACCCAGGAAAGAAAAGTGTTGAAAGGGGATACATTTTCTAGGGCCCTTATTTCTCAAGCTTCCAAGCAAACAAAGGGTAGACTGAGACTCTTTCCATCATTAGACATGTCTTATTGAAAGGGAAGCACAAAGAATCATAACACGCTATTACTAATCTTCCTACATGTACTAATGTCAATATGCAAGAGCCCCTTCTTGTGCTGGCTCGTTCCTAGTTCATTACCATTCTATTCAACTTGAGTTGGAATAAAAAGTGGTTAGACAATTCAGATCTTCTGTGTATTCCCCCCCATCAAGAAAAAAGTGTCTAGATTTGGTCTTTAATCTACTTTAAAGGCACGTCAAGTCTTTAAAGATCAGAGTTCAGGGTTTGGTGAAAACTTATCCAAGAACAAAAATTAAAAGAATTACAGGGAATCAGAGAAGTTGGACAAATCTTTGTGACAGAAATCCTTGAATAATGATTTGAGCACAGTTCTTCTGTACAAGCTATGTAAGTAACTATTTTCCTTGCTTGACTAAGAAGTATAAAGAAACATGAAAGCCTTTTCATCAGGCTAAAATACAGCTAGGCAATTATTCATAGTAATGAGGGATGTTGCTACATAAAATCCATAGATAATCAACTCATCAATGTCATTTAAACCAATAGAATTAATCTCTTTCTCCAACAAACTATTAGCAAGTCACCAAACCCATTTCAATCATTTGTATTCCTCCAGAAAAATTTCTAACTTATGAAAAAATATTGGTTATTAATATAATTAAAAAGTTTTATCAGAATCTTGAAAAGATAATGGTCAGGATCTTAGGATGCTGTAAAGTGAAAAGTAGAGGAGAAAGGCACAGCTATACCCCACAGAGAAAGATTTCTTCATTATCTTCCATCATTTCAGAGATAATTACAAGTTTAGACTGATATTTAGGAAAGGCAAGAAACCATAATATATTGCATGAATTGAAGTGCACACACATTGAAGTAAAAGGAACCTGGAGAAAAATGTATGTAACTTCACAGAGTGAAGTGGGAACTCAGAGAGCAATTTATAAAATAACAATTTTGTCAAGAACAATTTCAAAAGACTTAAGAACTGTGTTCAATGCAATGATCAATTATGATCCCAGAAGATAAAATGGTGAAGCATGCTATTCACCTCCTAAAAGAGAGGTGATGAACTCAAGGTGCAGAATGAGACATAAACATGAACAGTATAGAATTTGTTTTGCTTGACCATACATATTTGTTTTGGATTTTGTTTTTCAATTTGAGAAGAGGAATTAGGGAGGAAAAGAAAGAAAAGAAAATAATGCACCTAAGAGAACAGAAGGAAACACAGGAAAACAAAACAATTTTCAAAGTTCCATGTTGAATTTATCATATATTTGAGAGGAAAAGAAAGCTGCATGTAACAGATTCATGACTTCGTGTGCAATCCTCTTCTATTCTACTATTTTTTTTCATTGATTGCGTGTTAATTTCAGATTTAAAATATTTTAAAAGGAAGCATTAGTATATGTCAATTGGAGATTTGGAAGACCAAGAACTATGAACACAGAAGCATGGAAAGAGTTATGGGGAGTATGTACTAAATATGCATTTGCATGAGATTATAGAGTTAGAGAGTCAGAGCAGAATAAAGGTAGCGCAGTGCTTGGAAGCTATGTCAACAAATTTTGGATCTGGACTGAGAAGAGAGAGAGTGGGTGTTAATGCAGCTGAGAATTTGAACTCCACACTAGTATGTTTGAGGAATGGATTGAGTTAGACATTGGCCTGCAAATACAGACTGTGAATGTGGGTTAGGATCATGACCTGGCAGCTGGTATCCCATACGCTGTATCACAATATAGAGTGGGCAAAGATGCACAAGCATAAGGTCAGATTCTTTCAGTACAGAATATCTCATCTATGGAAGGGTGTGGTTCAGAGGGAGGAGTCATGTGACATAGGGCATTGTGTGATCTAACACTAATAGGGAAGCTACTTATATGAAACTGTCAACATTTATTTTTATGAGAAACGCATTGTGAAAGAATTATGCAAAACTTACTGTATATCACCCACAATGACAAGGTCATAAGAAACCCAAGTAATACGTCAGATGTAGAACATAATATACATGAAACTTGCAAGATGATACTGGAAAATGATACGATAAAATTTATTTTTTTCCTAGAAGTTAAATGACATATACTTGGGTTTTAAACTTCTAAACAGACAATTAAGTGATGCCAATCAGTTAATAGAAGTTATCTAGGACACCAAATAAACCAAAACAACAATAAAAAGGCAATTTCATCATGGGTGAATGTAATATCACCAGATAAAGCTCATATCATAAAAACATGTTGAATCATAAAATAACAACCTACATGTTAACCAGTGCTTTGGTGAAATAACAACCCCAGTCAGTGCATCAGTCATCCTCACTTTAGGAGGGCAGAAAGACAGACAAAACGCAAATAAAGGCTAAGAAGTAATGGTGAAGATTAGGTGGCCATCTACCCACTAATTTTGGTAGAAACTTTGACAACAGCCTTGTCAGAATTGCCAGCACTTCACAAAGCTCACGGTGCTTCTAGCCTGAAAGCTGCCAGAGAGAAGGAAACCAGCCTGACTGAAAAATAACAGTAATTATAATAGAACCTTCCCCCCACCCTGATATTCCCCTTATTGATTGCTAATGCAGAAACTGCTGCAACAAAAAAGTATAAAATGAAGTCAAAATAAAATCTATAATTCCATTTGGTCTTGAAAGGAATGATAAGCTGTCAGGTTTAACTAACCAATCAGGGAGTATTTATTGAGTGAGGACAATATACCCAGAACTGTGGCTAGACACTGTGGAAAATGCAGTAGAAATAGAGATATTTTTCTAAGTTTAAAAGTAAGGGACCTAATACATGCGGAAATCAGAAGACAATTAAAAGCTAAGTTGTAGCGTTAATTAAAATTGCAATATGAGTTACTAATAGTAGCTAGCATTTACATAGTCTTCAGTATATGGAAGTCTATGAAACTTGCTCTGCTTGGCCCCAAAGAGTAGAATTACGAGCAATAGGCGGTGGTCACAAAAATGGCAAAAGCAGACTGAATATAAAGAAAAATATACTGAAAATAAGAACTATACAAAAGTAGAGAGGATCTACTTAGAAAATAATGGGATCCAAAAAAAAAAATGGGATCCGATCCCTTCTTACAAAGGATCTTTAAACAGAAGATGAAGGGATAATCATTTGCTAGGAATATTGGGGGGAGTGAACATTTGTGCCAACGTGCAAGTTGGACTGGGCAGCCTCTAACTCTGAGGTTTGGTCATTTGGTGAAGTTCTTGAACGCTGATATCCAGTTCTATATCCTCCCTCCCACTTTTGGAAGACAATGCGCTACAATGGCAAAAGTACAGTATGGCTGAACATGAGGAGATTTTTATTCTCGAGGTAGCTAGATGGTGTGGTGCTAGACCCGGGGTCGAGAAGACCTGAGTTTAAATCCAGCCTCAGACACTTTCTAGCTGTTTGGCCCTGGACAAGTCATTTAACAACTATCTGCCTGTTTCCTCATCTGTAAAATGTGGACGATAATGGCATCCACCTCCAAGATTGTTGTGAGGATCAAATGAGATAATATTTTAAAGTACTGTATAATGTTAGTTAGGTAGATGATGGGTGGTAGTGGTGGTGGTGGGTATCGTCATTGTCATCATCATAATCTGTCTCTACCACCAAACACCGGTGTAATTTTAGGGAATTCATTAAGTCCTCCTTTGGTCTCAGTTTCTTCATCCGTCAATTTACAATAATGCCTACTCTGTCACCCCTACAGGATTGCTCTGAAGGCAAAATGAAATGAAAGGGAATAACAAATGTAACAATTCTTTGAAGAAACGAGTGACCCACAAAAGCAAGGTGTTTCATGGCTGTGATAATACTAGACTTACCCACAGAGCCAAATCTCCCAACAATATAGCAAGGCTTTATTGAACAATTGGCCACTTGGCAATACTGAAGACTGAAACGACTGACAGCAGGAAGCTTTAGGGTCTTTGGCCCCTAGCCCCTTGTCTGCACAGCATGGTTGCCCTTAAGGTCATGTCTTTACAAGCAACTTCACAGAATACTTGTGTGGTCATGTTGGTCCTGCCTGTGGCCACCTTCTAATCAAAGTTTTTACTCTTCCCTTTGGATTTGAGGGTAACAGTTTCATTTGTTGAATACTAGCAGCATGTGTTTATCTTTCTAATTATACATATAATTAATATAATTATATTAAAAATATAATTATAATTTTAATATAATCATATAACTTAAATTATAAATGCTATATACAAATATATTATATATTCATATATAATATATTTATATAGGATGATATATTAATTATATTAAATATTTTATATATTATAATATAACATTATTATAATAAATTGAATATGAGAAATTATTATATTAAATATATAATTATATAATTATAATCAGAACTATAATTATAATTTTAATATGATTAATTATATTAAATTTTATATATTATAGAATTACATATTATATAATATTATTATATATTATTATATTATGATGACATTATATTATATAATACATAATATTGTATTATTATAATATATTATACAATATTATATAATTATGTACTATATAATATTGTGATAAACTAAATATATAATAATATAATCATTATTATATAAGATATATAATAATAGAATTTTATTACATTAAAATTATATTTCTAATTATAATTAATATAATTAATTATTATAATTAATTCAAGGTACATTATCTGATATTCATTACATTCCCTTTACCTGGATGAGATGATTGCAACGGGAAATTTGGCTTCTATTCCAGTCATTCTTTAGCAAATTTTGATACCAAAATAAATCTCTTTAGAGATGTTGGCTCTTAATGACTCTAAATACTTTTTTTTTTTTGCTAATTTAAAAAAGTCTTACAGGAGCTCTCAACACTATCAATAACAATGATAACTACTTTTTTTGTATTTTCTTTAAAATCTTTATATTTACAGAAACGACAAGAGCACAAAAATCTAATGAACCTTATTAGTTACCATTAATCATGTTTCAAATGGTACTTGCCTTGACCTCTTAAATGCTTTTTAAGACCTATGAGGCATTTGCATTAATGGCCTTGGTGGCATGTCAATTGTTATTGACTGCTGGAATTAAATTACATTTAATAGCTTTCTTGACCATAGAGGTCCAGTAGCTATATTGCATACCATCTGCACTAAGAAAAATTGCAATGATTCACACATTTCTGTTTATGTGTTAAATAAAATATGGTGGTGGATTTTTCAGAATAGTATGGGCATCACAGAATAGGAAATAAAAATTAAAAATTGAAGTTTCAAACAAACTTGCTTCTCTCATAAATCAGTTAGCCTTAAATTCAGCATTACCTCCTTGGACAGTTGTCAGCATGTCATAGGTCCTGGGAGAATCTGTGACCATCATTTCTGAATACTACAAAAAGAAGCAATGATGTCTATCTAGCAAGCAGCAAGAACAAGGAAATAATGAGATTAAAGGGTTATGCTTGGTATGAGTCTCCTACTAGTAAAAGTAGCATTTCATCTGTCAAAGTCAAGATCAAAAGCCCAGAAAAAAATAATGCAACAACTTTAATAACATCATCTGTTCTCACATTTTGATCTTCATGCATTGCATTATAGATCTTCCTTTGATTCTTACATATAATTCAACTTCAACATTAAATACTATGAACTATAAAGAAATTGGAATACTCAGAAACACTCTTTGTTCAAGGAAAATGCAAGCAAGTAAACACTTAGTCAAAAACTTGAGTGGAAAAAGTTTAATAAGGACTCAGAAAAAATGATTCTTATTAGAAAAGCTGCTCTGTATCATTCCCCATTTCTTAGAGGCAGCCAAGTGGTTCACTGAATAGACTGCTGGACTCATAGCACCTGGTTCAATGGTGCTGAAATCAGGGAGACTAGGGCGTAAATTCATCCTTGGACAATACCTCAATGTGTGACTTAACCACTCTCTGTCTTAGTTTCCTCATCTGTAAAATGGGGGTCAAAAATAGCACCTGCCTTTTAGAGTTGTTATGGGGACAAAATGAGATATTTGCAAACTTCTTTGCAAACCTTAAAGTGCTACCTAAATAAATACTAGCTATTATTAATATTATTTTATACCTGCGCTTTGCTAAGAGAGTTCACCCTCTGACCATTCAATAAAATGCTCATTGATTATATGTTCATAAAGGGAGCAAATTAATGTTCTTTCATCCCAAATAGGCTTCTAAGAATAAGAAATCACTCAACTGAATGTTAAGGAAACCAGCATTAAAAGAAAAAAGCTAAGAGGGAAATGATGGGCAGCTAGGTGGTACAGTGGATAGAACGCTAGCCTGGAGTCAGGAAGACCTGAGTTGAAATCTGACCTCAGACACTTATTAGCTGTGTGACCCTGATCAACTCACGTCACTGTTTGCCTCAGTTTCCTCATCTGTAAAATGAACTGGAGAAGGAAATGGCAAAACACTCCAGTATCTTTGCCAAGAAAACCTCAAATGGGATCATGAAGAGTCAGACAGGACTAATGACAAAAATAACAATAAAGAGGGAAATGAGTAAAAGGAAGATCTGTTCAACATGTACAGAAACATTATGATTTTGTTATTTGTTCCCTTATCTCACTTTTCAAAGGAGAAATGGAAGCAATGAAGTTAAATGGCTGGCTTAAGATTTCAAACAAAACCTGGCCCAAGCCCCAGACCAGAATTTACTAAAATGTCTTATTCCCCAGACAGGCCTTTTTCTTCCATATTTTAGTTTTGGTCCTTGATTATACCCCCCATTTCTCTTTTAGAAGACATTTCTATAGTTGACCTCTATAGTTCCATCTGAATGTCTCTTTGAAAATTACCTCAAAGAAGTCACCCACCCCTCAACTCCCTCTTTACATCTGTGAAATTTACTGTAGCACACAGGCAGTCCTTGGGTTGGTTTTGTCTTTTGCTCCACTCCTTTATTTAATTGGTCTTTCCTTATACTAGCTATATGGCAGAGAATAATAATAAATACGTGTATATATATATATATATATATATATATATATATATATATTCTCTCTTAAGATTTATAGATCATCTGAGCATTCAACCAATCCCACATACACTAGTATGTCCCCTAATGACATGATCCCTAATGACAGGGTGTCCCAAAAATGTTTGTGCAGTGTTAAGTTATAATAGCTTAAAATAAATTTTAGTGGCTTAAAACTGCATAAAGACTTTTAGGACTCCCTATATTCTAGCATTTTTGCTATCCTTTTCGGTTTCTCAATGGACAGCTAAGATCAGCTTCTTGTTTTCTCCCAAACACAAAGGATAAGGAAAACTTAATCTAGCCCATTGTCAGGCTCTAATTAAAAAGGTGCAATATGATCCCAATTCAGTGCTCTAGTTCAATATCTATTCAAGGTTGTCTTGAAATAATTTTGATCTTTAACAAAAAGGCACAGGGAGAGTTTCATCCATAAGTTCAGATGCTTTCTGAGGGGCCAAATGAGGACACTGGGCCCACCATGGAAATTGGCATTACTGTTGTGGTGCTTGGTGATAGCATATAAGACTCTTAGCAGACTCTTTGAAGCCTTAAAGTGCATCAAGTTAAAAATCACTGCATGAAAATCAAATTTCCTTTGGGCAATCAATTCTGCCAACTTTTCTAAGACATCAGGTTCTTTTAATAAAGGAACACATTTGGGAAAAAAAGATATTCCTTCCCCTCACTGCCCTTCCCCTGGGATTCTATATGCTATTTTGCCCATCTAGATATTCTCCTGTTGGGTAGTAATACTAAAATACAAGCAAAGCAGACTTAAAACAATGGACATGAAGGACAAAGAGGGGAAAAATTCAGATTGTGGTAAAATGCAAAACTAGAACTCTGAATTCATCAGGTTCTTGTCCCGTCCCGTGGGACATCAACGGAGGTCCGGACCTGTAAAAGAAGGAGGGGAGCAGGGGACACAGGAAATGGAGACAAGGCAGGCTTTCTGATCAAGTCTCGTTTATTGAATGCAAGCTCAGGGTAGTTATACACACAGTAAGAGGGAGTGGGGGAGTTCCACCAACGGTATAGGGGCGGGGTATTCCAGGAAGAGATACAGCTTTGTCCGTAATCTGTTCTTATCACAAGGAGGCCTTGACAACTGCAACCTAGTAATTTTCCAGAGGTCATACTGGGCCTGTGGTCCCTTACAGGTTCTCATTACCCAAATCTTTGATACATGATAACTGTTAACAATAGAATATCTGGTCTGAATTTGGAAAAGAGGTAGGAAAAATTGCAGAAATAGTGTTAAACTATGTATAGCATCACCAATTCAGCCTATTCTGGGGCAAGTTGCTTCCCCTGATCACTCTGGAAATGAGCAATTGCTATATAGTCACTACAATTTGATCGGGTTAACAATACAGTTCTACAAAAGAACCGGAAATTGTAGGGATGCCCACCAATTGTGGAATAGCCGAGCAAGTTGTGGCATATGATTGTGATGGAATAATACTGTGCTATAAGAAATGATGAGTTCAATGATATTAGAAAAGCATGGAAAGACTTGCATAAAATAATGAAGAGCGAAATGAACAGAACCAACAGAACATTGTATACAGTAACAGCAATGTTGTTTAAGAATGACTTTGAAGGGGCAGTTAGGTGGCGCAGTGGATAGAGCACCAGCCTTGAAGTCAGGAGGGCCTGAGTTCAAATCCGACCTCAGACCAAACACTTGACACTTACTAGCTGTGTGACCCTGGGCAAGTCACTTAACCCCAATTGCCTATTTAAAAAAATGACTTTGAACAAATAAATTATTTTGACTATTATAAATACTCAAATTAACAATAAACCATCTAGTAGGTATTACATAAATGCTTATTCCCTTCTACTCCCTTCCCATTCTATTCCTAACCCCCAAAATCAGGCTTTTTGAATGATATGAAGAAAAAAAAACATTATTCCTGATAATTAGATGTTAAGATCAATTTAAATATGAAGTTATTAAGATCTCTCTTCTTCCATGTGAAAAAAAAAAGCTTTTGTATTATTCTTGGGAGTTCTAATTCCAAATAAGGACTCCTTTCATGCTACTTGCCCTGAATGTGGTATGTGGGTCTTACCCCAGGTGTAAAAAGGTCAATCCACCTCAACTGGTGTGTCATCAACAAAGTATTGACCAGGAAATGGCATTTAAACTTAATCTTGAAGAATGAATAAGATTTGGATCACAGGAGAGAAAGGGATGGAATAGAGTGGGGTACTCCTAGTGTGGAAATTCCCTCCACAAATGCAAGCCAGGAGCTAGTCTGTAACTCAATAGTCTGAGGGTTACCTGAGGTGCTAGTGAAAAATTAAGAAGGTTAAAGAAGTTAAGAGGACTGCCCTTGGTCACACAAAGAGGATGTGACCAGAGGCAGGTCCTGGTATCCTTGGGCCCTCTATCCTCTGTATCTCAGTGTCTCATGGAATAAGTATCATTAAAGAGTGTTGAGTTGAGAAAGCACGAGGCATGTTCAGAGAAACGATAAATAAACCATTTGGCTGGAGCAGAGAATTCATGGTTACATAGGATTAAGAACCGGTGGGGCCCTGGGGCAACACAGCTGGAACGAGTCCCCTTCCATATAAATTCAATATATTTAGGCTTTAAAATCCATTCATACTTATGATGCATAATTAATTTTCAAAACAAAATGAAACATCTCTTTTGTTCCATTATAGGGAATTTCTTATTGTGAATCAGCTTTGGAGTCACACAAAGCTAGGGTCTCTGGAACACGTTGCCCTTTTGATGTTACATTGATTGGCCTCTTAATGTAAGGGGAGTAAGAGACAAGGAAAAAGGAGGTGACGCCCCTCCGAGAATTCTTCTTTGGGGATGTCATTGAAGGTTTTTGAGGCTGTGTGTCAACTATCTAGTCACATATTTAAGGATCATTCATCTTTAAGAATCTAAGCCTTGTAGTTACTCTCAGGATTGGTGCCTAAGCCTCTTTTATATTGTTATCATTCTAAACTAGAAATTCATTAGAATGCTCTCCTTAGGGTCTTTATTCTGAACTTCAGCCAAGCGACAAAGGACCAGATAATGAGGCTTCCATTCAATATGCTTAAAAACATAACAAAACAAAAACCAAAAACAAACAAACAAACAAAAAAAAACTTTTTTCCCTCTCCTCCAGCCCTGCTCTCAATCTAATGTAAATTAAGCTCCACCCAAGCCCATGGTCAACACTGAGCGTGTCCATGTATTAAGAAACCAGCCACCTCCTACTCAGTTGGTAGGTCAGGTTTCTCGTGCCCCAATAGGCAGAAAGTGAAGGGAACATGACTGTGATCCATCAAGATGAATTATCCAGTGATGCAAGCTATCTACACCCATGCTTCCCTGGGATACACCCCAGACAGCTATATTTGGAACCGAGTGACTCTTAGAAGGTGAGAATGGCCAGTGGAACCAAGTACAACAAAGAAAAAGGCTTTAGGATGATCAACAACACTTAAGATTACTTGGATGGCACTCCCTATAATATATAACTGTAGTGTTTAACAAATTGAAGCATTATCAGGTGGGAAAGAGCTCAAAGTTAAAAAAAAAAAAAACAACCCTCTTCTATAACATTTACAGTACCACCCATTTGGATGGCACACTATGAAATTCAATTTGCCAACTGTTCCTCTTCTTTACTGGTCAGTCCCCTCCCCCGCTCTCTCCCTATCTCAGCCTCCTCTACTAACTCATATTGAATTTGGAAAGATTTCTGAATATTGGAGGAGACTGATAGAGTCATCCAATTTCTGGGTTTTTTTTCTCCCTTGAAATCTGTCATGATGTCAGTTTCCTGCAAATGCTTGCAGCTGTGGTCTAATCTCAGAGAAGAGTGAAGCAATGTAGCTAAGCTTTCCAGGAGCTCCAAATGTGGGCTCAACTTTGCAGCACAGTTTGGAGATATTGATCAGCTATAATCTTTGTGGTTAATAGCATTTTGATTCTTGTAAATTAAAGTCTCCTTGCTGAAAACATTTTTTAAACTTTGACCTTTTTTTCAGCATTTCTCAGTCCTCACTATCTGTTTCACAAGAATTGGTTCCTACTAGAATGGAAGAAAACCATAAGGACATCCAGGCCTATTCTCCTTATCCTATTCTTTTTTGTATATTACTTGATTCTTAAAAAAAAAAAAAACCACAGGACTCTGTTTCACTGGGAAATTGTGAGTCTCTCAAGTAACTTTGCCATGACATAATTTCTCTATGAGTAAATTAGGAATAACTGTGCCTGGGTTCTAGTTTCAATTGTGCCACTAAATAACTATGAAATGTTAGGTAAATTAATTAGCCATTCTTAAGTTTAATTCCTTATCTGTAAAAATGGGAGTCTTGGTTATGATGGAGGGGTAAGGTTGTAATAGATACTCTCCAAGATCCCTTTCAATACTAAAATTTAACAACTCTATGAGGTTAATATGTCCCATCCACCTTACAGGCATCTTCTGAGACATTAAAGAGCTAATTAAAGCATTTAATGGTCTTCAGAACCTCAATAGACAATAAAAGATTATTACTCTTTCTTTTCTTGGCTTTTCTTATTTTCAAATATGACATTATTAGGATCATGAAATCTTAGAATTTAAAGAACATTTGACATCACACATCGCCTAATCCAAGCTCCCATTTCTAGTTCTGAAACATCTAGAATTCTATTTAAAGTTTTATTCAGTCATAGCTTGTCTCTTCATCTTGATTATAAGTTCCATGTTTCCTATTTTTGCCTTTCTTTGTATCCCAGAAATTACCACGGTATCTGACACCTAATAAGTGCTTAATAAATCCTAGTTGATTGGTTGATTCTAAAAATCTTCCTCTATTTCCAGTACATGGGCATCAACAGTAGGAGGAGCCAGTGCCATAGGCAGCCCTGATGTTGGGGAATAAACCCTAACTTTCACATATTTAGCACCAAAGTAGCCCTATAAGTCACAGAAATTGTATGTCTCTAAGGGAGTGTTGCTCACTTAGGGTTATTATTACTATCTGTGAGCTCACCTGTGAATCCTGTCCATTTCTATTAACTTGCAAAAAAAAAAATTGTTCATGTTTTAAGCCTTGTGAACTCATGTCCTTGTAAGAGGAGCTGATGTGTAACTAAGCCTTACAGGAATGGCAGATACTGAAGTTCCCAGATCATCTGGGTAGGGGAAGAAAGAGAAATAAAAGGCTCCTGATGCCCTTGATGTCAACAGGTAGCCTCTGACACTTATATTTCTTTGTTTTTCCCACAGCACCTAACACCATGTCTTACACATAAAAGGCATGCAAAAAATGTCAAGTAAACTTATAAGAAGCCTTGAAGTATGATGAGCACATAGAAGACTGAGCAGGGATGGCAGCAGGGATGGCAGCAGGGATGGCACAAGAACCTAGACCACAAGAATTATGAATGTCTGACTGAGAAAGTCCTGTATATACTATCTCTCCCTGACCTTACCATATACACCCTTTTAAGAAGGGGCCAGTTTTGTTTTTGCCTTTGAATCCCCACCACCTAGCATGGCGCCAGAAACATAGTAATCACTTAAATCATGACTGAATTGAGGTGTTGAATTTAATGAACTAGCCTGAGAGTTTAAAGGCCATTTATAATAGTTATTGAGATCTAAACATCTGATTCACACACACACACACACACACACACACACACACACACACACAGAGGCTATCCTAGATGGCAAGCAAGCTGCTCTGAGGTAATAGCACCAACGTATTAGCTGTATGACCAATTTTTTTTTTCCACCACCTCCTTCCCCTCAGAAGGATCAGGCATACGTCATGCTGCCCTGTCTTCCTCTGTCTCACACAGCTCAGTGAATTATGTCACAGGAATTCTCTTTTACACATATCCCTCTCTCTCTTCCAACTCTTGCTCAATGATCCTTTGATAATTTTCTTCAAATCTCCCTCTCTGTCAATTCTATTTGTCCTATATCTCTTTTTATTCTATTTGTGAACAAAAAAAACCTCAATAATAGCCAATAAGCTTAAGAGTGGTGCTAATGACAAACTAAGTGTGTAATGCCTAATTTCACTTTAAAAATTAGACATAAGCTAGTACCATGAATCTCTAAAGCCTTTGGAAATGACCAGCACAGCTTCATAATCTCCACAAAAGTTACCATTTTTAACTCCTAATTTTCCTTCAAGTGAACTTGGATTTCTAATATTCAAGACAACTATTAAATTATTTCTTGTTTAATTTTATTATTTTTCTGTTGTTTAATTACTAGTATTGCCACAGGATCACTTTTTTTGGGCTAGTGTTCACTAAAATTATGTAGTAAGTCAGCTCCATTATAGTTTAAATAGACTATCCTCTCACTCCAATGTTCAAAAAACTTCAGTGACTTCCTAATAATTCTAGGATGAAAAATAAATGCCTCAGCTTAGCATTAAAGACTTTCACCATCTGACTACAACCTACCTTTCCACAATCATTTCACCCTATTCCTTTTCACACATTCTATTTTCCATCCAAACTGGCTTACTAACTGTTCCTCAAATTCAATAATCCATCTCCTTTCTCTGTGTATCTATATAACCTGTCCCCCATACTAAGAATGAATCCCTTCCTCTTCTCTCTTTCACTCTCTCTCTCTGTTTCTCTGTCTGTCTCTCTGTCTCTGTCTCTCTCTCTCTGTGTCTCTGTCTCTTTCTCTCTGTCTCTCTCTGTCTCTGTCTCTCTATCTCTCTGTCTCTCTCTCTCTCTGTCTCTCTCTCTCAGAATTTGCCCTTCTTTAAAGGCTTAAGTAAAATGCTATATCCTCCATGAAGCCTTCCCTGATTGTCCCAGAATCACCTTGTATTTACTTATTCATGTATGTATTATATCCACTTATTAGTAGAAGTATACGACTTGAACCCTTGAGGACTGGGTCAATTTTGTTTTGGTCTTTGAATATCCGCCCAATTACCACTACCTAGCACAGTGCCACACACTTATATAAATGATAATTGAATTGAGTTGTTGAACTTATTAGACTAGCCTGAGAACTCACAGGCCATTTACAATAATGTTTTGGGTTCTGAACATCTGATTTACAGGCAGTCTGGGAACACAAACCATTTGGCAATTTGGGGACTACCTTATGTAAGGCACAAACAAGGGTAGCTGAAGGGCTTTGATTTATTTTATGGGCTATGTGCCTTCCCTGTCTTCCTTATATAAAAGTCTCATAGGAAATAGAAATTTCGATAGAGCCTCCCCCGTTCAATGGAAATAAATTCACTCTTTTCCAACCTGTATTAACTACTCTTATATGCCTGGGTGCTATGATAAACACCATGAATAATTTAGGTTGTACCCTCTGTTACAGACTATCTCTTGGGATATAAAATAAGGACACCCACACATTGATAAAGTTTATGAAGTTCTCTTACTTTAGAATGATGAATCTCAATTATTTTTTTCCAGAAATAGTTGTCTAAGCCAATAGCACAGAGCAGCTAAATGGTGCCAGTTTGGCACAGACATTTTCCTGGATTCATTCATGCCAGCAATTTCCTTTGCAAATTACAAGCAGACATGAGTATCCAACCTTTGACCTAGATCCCACATACCTGGGTTTCAGACCAAAAGAAACCTTGGATTGGATATGAGAGAGAGAGAGAGAGAGAGAGAGAGTGCTTCAGCAAACTGCCACTGGATGATGGATCGCTTAAGGCTTAGAGCCAATAAATGCATGTTGACTTTGTAAAGTTGTAAATGATATACAGTCAGATGAAAGGGAATGGGGATAATTGTCCAGTTTTTCCTTCTTTCTGAGGTCTGGGGATTTCACGGGGTGTGGGGTGGGGGAGGGTTGTTGTTGGTCTTTTTTTTTTTATTTTAAACACAATATTCACCACACTCAGAAAAAGTTGAGAAATATGATGGATATAGTGATTTCATGGCTTCCCAGAGGCTCATACAGACTAAATGTACTGGCAACTGCCCACCCTCTTATAAGCAGATACTAATAACTCCCAGCAGATCTCAAATAAAAGAAGCTCTCCTGCTGGCCTGACAGATTTCAAAGACATATGGTTAGAAGGAAGGAATATTCCAAAAAGAAAATATTATAAAGAACCAGACTTTTTTGCATGGAGGATGGGGGTGTCTCCAATTGTACCTCTGGAGAATGAGAGACAATATGAGTTTAATGGTTCATAGAAACAGTAATTGATTAAAGGGTACCCTGGTGGCCTTAGAGAATCAGTGTCCAAAAGTGCCTGACATCCTCCCTCTCAGGGGCTGATGGCACATTGCAATGATCTGGCTCAGTAATCATTCATAATATGCTAAGCTACAAAAACATAAGTAAGAAAGACAGTGTCCTTGCTCTCCAAGTACGCCCTCAATGCAGAAAAAAAAAGCTTGAGTGGAAAACATTTGTCAATTATCTCCATCTCATAGAGGAATAAATCAAGGCCTAGTAAGGTTAATGGAATTCCACAGGTCACCCAATAAGTCAGGTGATAGAAATAATCCATGAAATCCCCATTGCCTAACAGTTAATATCTGTAAAGCACTTAGTACAATGCCTGACACATAGTAGGTGCTTGTTTCCTTCCCCTCCCTTCCTTTTCCTCACCCAAGCTTTTCCCACAAGACCACACTGAATCTAGCATCCTTGTCTCTGACTTTGTTGTCCCGAACCTTTAGATGACCACTGATTATGTTTTGACATTGTCATAACGTGACAAGAGTGGGAAGAGAGGATTGAGTGTGGGCAATGCTACTGCCAGAAGCAGCACTCCTTAGCATCAGCTTGTCCTTGACATTGTGTTACTAATGTCTGCCTGAAGGCAGGGATTGCAGGAAAAAAAGAGAAAAAAGACAACAGTAAGGAGCCATAAAAATAAGAGAAGATGGTATTAAAAAACCTTAGCCTATGGGCATCCTAAAGTTAAGCTAAAATCAGAAGATGGAATTCTAACATTTGGCACACAAGGAGACTGCCAACCTAAGCAGGACACTTGGATTCTAGCCCTGACTCAGGTGCCAGTTTGTTGTATTCTTGTGGGCAATTCACTTAACCTCTCTAGGCCTCAGCTTCTCCATCTTTGACATAGGCAGAGGGACACTCATCCTATCTACCTCACAAGGGTTTAGAGAGAATAAAATAGGATCATGTATATGAAAGTTCCTAGAAAACTTGTATCAAAGCAAGGGATTATGTGCTCTACTAAGGTCCTACCGTGACGCCTCTGCACGGCATAAAAGTGAGTCTCAAGGGCTTTACCAGAAACATACAAGCTTTAGAAGGTGCCTGTCAAAGTCTCAGTCAATCTGGCATAGAAATGCATGCTCAGAAAAATATGGAAGAGCTCAGTAGAAATCATCAAGAATATCTCTGTCACTGATCTAATGAAATAGCATCAAAGGACCCAAGTCCTTTGGTGTATGTTGTGCCTTAAGACCTCTTGCAGCCCTTACACAGTCCACTCACTGAATAATGCTCTCCAAAGAGATAATACACAACACAGGAGACATAAGTACAAACACACCGATGGACAGCCACCCAGGTAATTATATTGGCCAGCTTCACTGTTTTGACACAGAGATCTCCCCTACCACTGTGGCTTTCCCTCTTGACAGCACAGTCAGCTCTACTAATAAGGTCCAATTTAGCAACAACAGTCCAGAAACCTGGGTTCTATATTCTGCACTGTATATCTTAGCTGTTGTTTGTCCTTTGTTTTCAGAGAGGACCAAAGACATCAGAGTGTGAGGTCTTGACTTGTGTGTGAATTGTATTTAAGTGAAACAGAGTTGCATCAAGTCATCAGCCTCACTCTCTCTTCCTGAGCTATCGAAATCCAGTGGCAGAACAAAAGTCAGGATGACTGGTGATGGCTCGTGATGCAGTGGATGACTTTTGCATCTCTGTTGTCTGACCAAGCTCTAAGCACTCCACAGCACCTGCTTTGGACTCCTTCATGGCCATTGCAGCAAATTGTTCTCATCCACCCATTCTACCAGAAGAAGTCTTTACATGCTTGGGGTAGACATGCCCCTAACTCAGCAATGATTGTAAGGTCTGTTGGTTAGTTGGTTACCTTCAACCTGGTCTTATCTACTGAGACGGTTTACCAAGGTGTGGTCCCTGTGCATGCTACAGTTTCTTGGAGTCACAGGTGAGAATTGAGCAGCCCTGAAAAGTGCTCAGCAAGGCCTCACACCAGAGGTGCTAGTCCTCCTTGAACACCCCATACACCCCATCTCCTCTGATGATGATACTCTGTCTTATAAAGACCAGCCCTTATGAGTTTGGAAGAGGCTCATCACTAGAGAAGATGAAGTCTTTGACCTATCCAACTCATAATGACTACCTACTAAAGTGCAGAGCTGCATATACTCCACATTAGTATAGGGAGTCTCACATTGACAAAATCTTAGAATCTTGAAGTGTTAAAGCATCATTACTACCTAATAATGATTTTCAACCATTTTTCCATTGCCAATAGTCCTTGACCTCAAAAAGCTTATCTTTTTTTCCCGTAAGAGTGACAATGATATAACTATGTCATATGCTCAGAAGAACACACAATCAAATATCATTATATTACACATTTGAAGATGGAAAAGAAAGTTATTTAGCACAACACCTTTCTCCCAATTTTACAGATGTAGAAACTAAAGCCAAGAGAGTTTAAGTCGCCCAAGGTCACACAGGTAAAGAATGTCAGAGGCAGAATTTGAATCCCCTGTAAAGACACAATCTAATAAGTAATTATGCCATAAATTCTGTGCAGGTTGCATAAAAATGCATAGGAAAAATAAAATCCACCTCTCCCTTCCACATTCCATTTCAGAATCATAGAAAATTTTATGATCATAGAAGTTTTAAAAGTTAATCACTAATGTCTCCAGGAAGAAGAAGCAAAATGAATATTCCCAGAATTTTTTCCAGGAAAAGAGCCAAGAAAAAGGGAGAGCTGTTTTGGTTTTTTTTTCATCTCCACATAATTCATTAGCACATTTTTTCCCAACTGGACCAATGGTGGGGCAAAAGAGGAAGGGGGAGAGGTATACAGGGAGGAGAGAAACACTTCCCCATCTAAGATATCAAATTACAAGTTTCAGCCTTAAAGAAGTCTTTTCTTTTCGCACTTGACCTATAAGCATATCAGTATATAATGGTTATACCCTCCACCTCTCAAATATATGACATTGCTGAAGCAAGAACATAATAAACAATTTACTTTCTGCTACTTCATTGCCATAACACCAAAAGGCTGGAAGTACAGTGTTAAATGATTTTTGACCTTCTGGCTAAAGCTGTAAATTGAGAGCCAGGACTCCAGGATTCTTTTCTAGCTTTACTAGAGTGACAATCTCCTTGTACCTACACAACCAAACTCGTTATGACACCATACACAATTTTTATGCACACAGGGTTTTCCAATGCATACAAATGTGAGTGTCCCTACATAAACATTCTAAATAGATTTGCCTTCAGATATAAAAACCAAACCTTTTCTTCTCTCCTGAAGAATCCCACACCACTACTACCCCTCTTTTTGTAGATGACTTGGCCTTTACAAACTGAGACTTGACTGAGAAAATAGTGGCCATTTGTTATGACCCCCCTCTTCTTCTACTCTATATCTCAAAAATCCTTGGCATCTTCATCCATTCTCCCCTTCCTCAGTCTAGTCTCTGATGGAAAGACGGTCCTTCTCCTTGCAGAGATCAACCCTTCTACTTGTAGCCTTGATTCCATTCCCCTCCATCATTTCCAATCTATTGTGCTTCCCTCCTTAGGATGGTAGTGCTTCCCCCAGAAATTACCTTTACCTTATATCTATTTATCTATTTTGTATAGATTCTATATTTATTGATACATGTGTATGATGTTTATTATGTATATACATATGTAAACATATATAGTTCATTGAGGGTAGGGATAACCAGTGCTTAGCACAGTTCTTGAACATAGTAGATACTTAATAAATGCTTGTTGATTGATCGATTGATTGATTGATTACTTTTGAAGAGTATGAATTGGTGAAACCACAAATCCAAGTTTAGTGAGTTGATTCATTTTTTTCATCCATACACTCATTTAACAAGCAATATTAAATGGTAATAATGTGTAAACCACAGTGGTAGGTGCTAGGAAAGATATAAAGATAATCAAGATGTGGTTGCTGCTCTCATGGAGCTTACAGCCTAGCTTAGGTGAGAGATATGATGCTCAGGTGAAAATGTAAAGCTATGCAACAACTACACAAAGAGCAGTACCACTGTGTAATGGTGAATAAAATATTGGGCTTGGAGTTGGAATGACCTGGGTTCAAATCCTACTTCTCTCCCATATTAGCAGTGTGAACTTGGACAGTACTCTTACCTTTCAGCATCCCAGATATCTCCCTAAGAAACACTGATGCCAATCTGTATCATTTCCTACACAAATGAAATCACAAGTCCAGATCAACTATAGGTTAATTTTAATGTGAAATGGAGGGATAGAATGACAAAGAGACTGAGAATGTGGTAGGGCATACTAAGGATAGAAAATACTAAGGGTCAGCGCCTTAAAACTGCTGATGGTTTCAATGGTTTAAGGGAACATCCCTTGAAGTTGCTTCCTGTTAGATCTAAATTTATGCCCTCTGAAGTAAATGGGGATAATGTACTCAGTCCAAGTACACACTGGCATCAAAAACCACAATTGTAAGGATACTGCAAGTTGAAGAGATTTGCAATGGAATCTTAAGTCCCACTTGTCAGTAAAGATATGATTATTAGAGAACCTGACACAACTAGTCTTTGCTGGATTCCCTGTCTGTCAAACCTGCCACATCTATGAAGGAAGAAGGTACCACGTTTTCGGCCAAGGAAGCATGATTTTTTTTTTTTTGCCTTTTTATATGGTAGAGCAGCTCCCTTTCCCTATGCCTATAAAATCCAAGCTGGCCATGTGGTGATTTATCATGTGACTTCTCTACCCATGGCAGGGCAGCTATGAAGAATAAACATTTTAATGCGGTCTCACACCAGCAGGTTGAGTGAATAAGTCCATTATGAACTTATATACTTAATAACTCACTGGGGGTAAGGATGAGGGTTGGGAAGTAAATAGCAGCTGCCTACTGGCAGCAGTTCTGGGAAGGATATAGAAAAAGCCCCAGAGAAACAAAGGAAGGGGGGGATTCAAATCTAGCGCATTATCAAATACAAGTTCCATGAGTTGGCAGCTCACATAAAAGAAAAGCTGCAAATAAATGGGGAATTCTATAGCTGTCAAAATCTAGTGTTGCTATGAAGGTATAATACAAAGAGATGGAGGAAGGACTGGGCAGTGAGCTAATAACAATCTCAGTAAACACACTAAAGAATCAACTCATTGAGGAGAAGCTCCATCTTAACCAAAGCTATTTGGAAGCTGAATCCTCTAAACACTGGCTTTTGTTTTATCTTGCCCTGCAGCTGACTGTCATACCAGTGATTTAAACCAAACAGGAATTTATTTTCTATAACTGAAATCTGTATCTCTAGTGTTTGCATTTCAGAATTAAGAAAGATCCCAGCAGACACAATACACATATATACCTATATGTTATATAGGTATATGTATGTAATATATTATACCTAAGACACTATAGTGTAATACATATATATATAGTGTGTGTGTATGTGTGTATATATGTATATATGTGTATGTATGTGTATATATGTATATATGGTATGTATGGAGTGTTCAGGGAGGACTAGCACCTTGAGTACTAGATGGACAGATGAGAACAACTTGCCCCAATGGCCATGAAGGCAGCTGAAGCAGGTGCTGTGGAGCACTTAGAGCTTGGTCAGACATCAAAGATATCGAGGTCATTCACCACGTCCTGGGCCATTGCCAGTTGTCCTGACATTTATCTTGCTACTGGATTTCTATGACTCAGGAAGAGACGGTGAGGCTGACAACGTTGCTCAACTCTGCCTCACTTAAATCCAATTCATGCATGAGTCATAATATCACTCCATGATGTCATTAGTCCTCTTAGAAAACAAAGAATGAAAAATAATAATATGTATATATACATATACATACATACACAATATATACGATACAGATACAGATACACACACAGAGCTTTTCATTTGTTCAGTAAGCATAGCATAGCTTGGCCGGATGATTGGTGATTCAGACTATGCCAGCATTATTACTAAAGACCAAAGTGGGTGAATGTAGGGAGAGCAATTAAAAAACTTCCTGGTTAAGGGGTCTGACGTACATTCTTTTATTATTGACTCTAAAGATTTGTTTGTTTGAACTAAAGTCATCTTTCTTTATCTTACTCTTGACTGTCACCGTAAAGGCTGTCACAGAATAGTAATCTGTTTAAATATCACATGAATTTTAGAACTTTGTCCCTCCTGTATTTTCCAGCCAGCCTAAGGCTGATAATCTCATGTTGACACTTCAAAGAATAGAGTCTACTTAAGTTAACAAATAAGTCTAGTGATATGATTTGAACAATTTTCCAAAGGGCCACCTGGACAAAAACAACTCTTGCTAATATGGAATACTATATAGAATCCTTACATCATTAAAAAAAAAAAAGACTCCACTTAAATGAAAACCTGTTAACTTGACAGGCTACTATTTACATTTTTAATGCATAATCCATTAACATGTTTGTGAGAATTAGTTTCTTGGATTAGCTAGCCACTTTGCAGAGAATAGGACTCTTAGGGAATACAACATACAACACCTGTTTTCACAGGGTTATGGGGGCCTGGAAAGACTTGTAAAGAGGGCAGGCTTGGGTTGAAGTGAGTGCCCCAGTGGCAGATGCTGGGCAGCTGGAGAATATCAGGTACCTGACAGTGAAATAGGGAGAGAAGAGAACCAAAGATAAACTTCATCCACTTTGAAGCTTTTCCAAGAGCCAACCCTGCTAATAAATGATAATCTTTTGCAATAAAATTATAAACAGAAACTTAATTCATATATTTACTTAAAGTTCTCCCTCATCACTACATTAGGCTCTGTTCCATCTTCAGCCAGACATAACCTCAGTGTATGGGACACCAAAACATCCGGTCAGCTCAGTCATCAGTACAAATTCAGTTGAGAAGCCAGATGTTTTCCATAGTTAACACCAAGTGATCAGCTTGACTAAATGCATTATTGGTCTGACTGAACTAACCAGATGTTTTGGCACTGTGTAAATGTTAAGTGACCACTTGCAAATAGGCATGCTTATTTATGTCCTCACTCACCAATTTTACAAACAGCTTCAGTGGAGGAAATTCTCATATTTCCTAACCTCCTCTATCCATACATCCACATCCAAATGGCTTATATGCCCCCAACAAGAAGTTACACATGTACACACACATACATACATATGTGTGTATATAATATACACACACATATATAATATAATATCTAAATATATATATTTGTTGCTGTTCAATCATTTTCATTCATGTCCAACTCTTTGTGACCCCATTTGTGAGTTTTCTTGGCAAAGGTACTGGAGTGTTTTGCCATTTTCTTCTCCAGCTCATTTTTATAGATGAGGAAACTGAGGCAAACAGGGTTAAGTGACTTGCCCAGGGTCACAGAGCTAGTAAGTGTCTAAGACTAAATTTGAACTCAGGAAAATGAGTCTTCCTAATTCCAAGACCAGTGTTCTATTCACTGTGCCACCTAGCTGATACACACACACACACACACACACACACACACACACACACAATTTTAATCAATATTGCCAATGCAATGTATGTGTGTGTGTCTGTGTGTGTCTGTGTGTGTGTTGAACTGGGAAGAGGTGACATTAATATATACCAGCCTAATTTTACCTAAATTTATTAGATAATGGAGGGGTGGAGAAAGGGGAGAAATCCCTTTCTCAAGTCAGGATTTAAACCAAAGCTTTTAAAGGAGATCCTGTGTACTGACTCGCTGAAGGAATAATAACAGTACAAATAGGGATAGGGCTGAACACGGGATCCGACTGGCTTAGGGAATTCTCAAATGAGGAAATTCCCTCTACCTTTTGGCACCTTCTCTGCAATTTATAATCTTAGATAATTGCCTGGAGTGCTGAAAGTTTAACTTGCCCAAAGCTACACAGCCAATATGTTGTTAAAGGCACAACTTGAACCTAGGTTCTCCTGGCTTTGAGAATGACTTTCTATAAACATCAATAGCCCTTTAAAGTTCACAAACTACTTTACATACATTAATCTAGTTGATATTTATAACAAAGCTTAAAGTTTAAATACTAAAGATATTATCGTTCCCATTTTATAGATGAAAAAATGGAGGCTCAAAGCTCTTAAGAGATTTAACCAAAGCCCCAAATAAGTTTCCTTAATTTCAACCACATCTGATCTCCTCCATTCTCCTACCAGGTCATTCCATTTAAGAGAAAAATAAACTAATAAAAATCACTTTTCCAAGGCAAACACCCCATTCATAGTCTTCTCCATCAACTTTAAATATGCCCAATGTGTAAGAAGTCAGAAAAAAGTCTTGCTCAAATGGAATTAGTCCTATTCCTTCCTTGGCAAATTGTTGAATTCGTAACTGTTTGCTTTTGTATAATTTTTTAACATTTTGGTAAAAGTTTGGGATTTGAGTGCTCATTTTTTTTCTGTATTTAAAATATTAGAAAAATATAAGCAGGGTGAGTTGAAGATGAAGGGTGATATCTGGAAAATAAAATTAAGGGGCGAGAGAGGATTATACTGGGAGAAGGAGAAAGGGAGAGGTAGAATGGGGTAAATTATCTCACATGAAACAGACAAGAAAAGGCTTTTACGGTGGAGGGGAAATGGGGGAAGATGAGAGGGAATGAGTGAATCTTATTCTCATAGGATTTGGCTTAAGGAGGTAATAATATACAAAATTGGGTATGGAAATATATCTTACCCTACAGGAAAATAAGGGAGGAAGGGGACAAGAGAGCAGGGGGATGATAGAGGGGAGGGCAGATTGGGGGAGGGGATAATCAGAAGCAAACACTTCTGAGGAGGGACAGGGTCAAAAGAGAGAATAGAATAAATGGGGGGGAGCAGGATAGGATGAAGGGAAATATACTTAGTTTTTTTACAACATGACTACTATGGAAGTGTTTTGCATGACTACACATGTATAACCTGTATCAAGTAGCTTGCCTTTTCAATGAAGGTGGATGGGGAGGGAGGAAGGGAGAAAATTTGGAACCCAAAGTTTTAAAAACAAATGTTTAAAAAAATTGTTTTCACATGCAACTAGGAAATAAGAAATACAGGAAATGGGTTACAGAAATCCATCCTGCCCTACAGGAAAATAGAAGGGAAAGGGGATAAGAGAAGAGGGGAGAGATAGAAGGGAAGGCAGATTAGGGGAAGGGGTATACAGAATGTATGCCATCTCTGGGATGGGGGAGAGATGAGATGGGGAGAAACTTTGGAACTCAAAATCTTGTGGAAGTGAATGTTGAAAAGTAAAAATAAATTCAAAATGTAAGAAAATGTCAGGTTCTAATATCTAAAACAACTGACTTGGAAAATAATTCTAGAAAAATCAATAAACTCTCTGAAAAGCATGACCAAAGAAAAAAAGATAAACACAACATTTCTATTTCATAAAAGAAAATTGGCCAAATCTATTAGAACTATGTAAGACAAAGTAAAAATAGAAAGAATCTATCAATCACCTATGGAAAGAACCTCCAAACTGAAAACATCCAAGAATGTCACAGTCAAAATCCAGAGCTTCAAAGTCAAAGAAAAATATACTGCAAACAGCCTGAAGAATTTAAATAACAATAACCTTACATGCCATGACAGTACCTACTAGAAAATCTTGCAATATAAAATTCAATATTGTACAACATAAAATATTGTGTTGTATTGCAATACAATACAAAAGACAAAAGCTAAAGGAGTACAACCAAAAATAACTTTGCCTGAGAGAATAAATACAATACAATGGGGAGAAGATGGATTTTTAATAAAAGGCTTTTAGGTATTCTTGATGAGGAAAAAAAGAAAAAAGAGTTGAGTAGAAACTTTGAAATACAAAAACAACCAGCAAGAGAAACCTAGAAAGGGAAGTTCATTTCACCAACTGAAAGAGATAGGCAGTGATCAAGTGCTTGCATTCTAATAGGAGAGAAGAGACAAATGTCCATTCAGAATCCTAATGTCTTTAAGGTTCACAGAAGGATGTAAACAAGAAAATAGGGTCTAGATGTGGGTTAGTTCAGTCTTACTGGTTTTAAGAAGGGAAAAAAAGGAAGGGAAAAGGAATATACTTGGGAGAAAATTAAGAAGAGCATGGAAGAGCTTACTGTTTATCATAAAACGGATATGCAAGAATAAGGGCATACAAACAGGGAGGAAAAGGTAGAGGAAGTGATAATCTTATGACCTCACTCTTAAATGAATGGGATAAAGGATGGTTTCACACACACATACACAGAATTTGGTGTAGAAATGCAAACAGAGAAACAAGTGGACACAAAGAAAGGAAAGAGGAAGCAAAGAGTCAGGGAGGGAATGATTTCAATTAAAATAAATTTCAGCTTCAGAGGTTGGTCAGGAAGAGGGGATTAAAAGAGGTTGAATTTATAAGAAACAGAGATTAGGTTCTAGGTTGGAGAAGAAAAGAAGGGCAGAGGAGTGGAAAAGCTTCAATTTTTGGATGACTAGAGTTGATTATGTTACTTTTCTGTTTCTACTCCCTTCCTCTCTGTAAAGAAGGGGCAGAGAGGAAATGAGAATAAGCATGAGGGTATGATGGATTAATAATTAACAACAATCCTAACAGTGAATGTGAATGGAATGAATGTATCCATAAAAGAAAGAAGACTAGCACATGGATTAGAAATCAGAATTCAATAATACATTGTTTATAAAATAAAAGATTGAAATATAAAGGTTAAAATAAGGGGATACTACCCACTTATGCTTCAGGTGAGTTCTGAAAAGCAGAGGTAGCAGTTCTGCAGAAGAATCAATAAAAAAAGACATGGTAAAAGAGATAAGCAGAAAAAAGTACATTATGTTTAAAAGCAAGATAAAGAATTAAAAGATGGTGAAGAAAAGACAGGGACTCATCTAAGGTCTCCCAAATAACCCTTGAAATAACTTTAAACAATGCCTTAAAACAAATTCTGGAGCAGCAGAACCAAAAAAAAAAAAAATGATGTGAAACAATTTTCCAGCTCAAGGCAACTTATGAGGTCAGCAGTAAAGGTCTGTCACACCTGGATGAGAGTCCAGCACAGACCAGGCACCAACAAACTAGGAGCAGGTCTTGGGAACAACTAAATCAGCAGCGGCAGTGGCTGCTTTAAGAGCAATCAACTCACAGACAGTATGGGGGTAGAAGAATTGATCAGAAGGAGATAGTGGAGATCCTTTTGTTGGCCCCAGGGGCAGGACACTTTTGCATTGCACATATTTGAATCTGGGTCACAGTCCTGGGTGGCAGTCCAGGGTGAGGAGGAGCAGTAGTAGCACACCAGAATTTGCAGATCCAGGGGAGCAGGGACCCTCCTCACAGAGCAGACCTTTCTCCAGAGCAGAAAAGAATGCTTGTGGTCATTTACACACCAGAGCACAGGCCAGGATCTAAGACACCTCTCCTTAGATCATAACTCCTTGGAAGAACCAAAAACTTACAGGTTCCTAGAAGTATCTCTGAAAACAATTGCACAGAAACTCTGAAGCTTGGGACAGTGTGCACTCCATCCCAGAAGCAGAGCCCCACTTCAGCAAAGAGTTAAAACTAAAGAAATAGGCTAGAAAAATGAGCAAACAACAGGAAAAAACTTCTGACTAAAAAGTTACTATGGTGACAAGGAAAATAAAATACACTCAGAAGAAGATAACAAAGTCAAAACTACATCCAAAGCGTCAAAGAAAAATATGAATTGGTCTCAGGCCATGGAAGAGCTCAAAAAGGATTTTTAAAATCAAGTAAGAGAGGTAGAGGAAAAATTGGAGAGAGAAATGAGTGCAATGCAACAAAATCATTAAAAAAGGGAGTCAATAGCTTGATAAAGGAGGCATAAAAAATACTAAGAAAATAATACTTTAAAAAACAGACTAGGCCAAATGGTAAAAGAAGTGCAATAATCCAATGAGGAGAAGAATGCCTTGAAAAGCAGAATAGGCCAAATGGAAAAAGATAAAAATTCACTGAAAAGAACTCCTTAAAAAGCAAAATTGGAAAAGCCAAAACAGAAAAAGAAAATTATAGACCAATTTCCCTAATGAATACTGATGCAAAAATTTTAAATAAAATAACAGCAAAGAGATTACAGAAATATATCACAAGGATCATACACTATGACCAGGTGGGATTTATACCAGGAATGCAGGGCTGGTTCAAATAAGGAAAACTATCAGCATAATTGACCATATCAATAACAAAACCAACAGAAATCATATGATTATCTCAATAAACTTAGAAAAAGCCTTTGACAAAATACAATACCCATTCCTATTAAAAACACTAGAGAATGTAGGAATAAATGGAGCTTACCTTAAAATGAAAAGTAATATTTATCTAAAACCATCAGCAAGCATTATCTATAATGGGGATAAGCTAGAAGCCTTCCTAATAATATCAGGGGTGAAGCAAGAATGCTGATTATCACCTCTGTTATTTAATAATGTGCTAGAAATGTTAGTTATACAATAAGATAAGAGAAAGAAATTAAAGGAATTAGAATAGGCAATGAGGAAACAAAACATTAATCTTTGCAGATGATATGATGTTATACTTAGAAAATCCTAGAAAATCAACTAAAAACAATTTGAAATTATTAACAACTTTCGCAAAGTTGCAGGACACAAAATAAACTCACAGAAATCATCAGCATTTCTATAAATTACCAACAAAGTCCACCAGGAAGAGGTAGAAAGAGAAATTCCATTTAAAATAACTGTAGAAAATATAAAATACTTGGGAGTCTACCTGCCAAGACAAACCCAGGAACTATATGAATACAAGTAGAAAACACTTTCCACAAAAATAAAATCACATCTAAACAACTGGATAGATATTAATTGCTCATGGGTAGACCAAACTAATGTAATAAAAATGACAATTCTACCTAAATTAACCTATTTATTTAGTGTCATACTAATTAAACTATCAAAAATTATTTTACAGAGCTAGAAAAATTATAACAAAATTCACCTGGGAGAACAAAAGCTCAAGGATACCAGATCTCAAACTGTATTACAAAGTGGTAATTATCAAAATGATCTGCTCCTGGCTAAGAAATAGAGTGGTGGATCGGTGGAATAGATTAGGTACAAATTGCATGATAGTAAATGAACATAGTAATCTAGTATATGATAAATCCACACATCTAAGCTTTTGGAACAAAAACTCATTTGACAAAAACTGCGGGGAGAACTAGAAAAAAGTATGGCAGAAACTAGGTAGAGACCAACATCTCATACCATATACCAAGACATGGGTACATGATTTACACATAAAGGGTGATACCATAAGCAAATTAAGAGATCATGGGATAGTTTATGTCAGATTTTTGGACAAGGGAAGAATTTCAAACTAAAGAAGATGTAGAGAACATTACAAAATGTAAAATAGATAATTCTGATTACATAAAATTTAAAAGTTTTTGCACATACAAAATCAATGCAACCAAAATTATAAGGAAAACAGAAAATGGGGGGGAGTTGCAACAAGTATCTCTGATAAAGGCATCATTTCTCAAATATATAAAGAACTAAGTCAAATTTATAAAAATACAAGTCATCCCCAATTGATAAATGATCAAAGCATATGAATAGGCAGTTTTCAGACAAAGAAATCAAAGCTACCTATAGTCATATAAAAATGCTCTAAATTACTATTGATCAGAAAACTCAAATTAAAACAACTCTGAAGTACCACCTCACACCTGTCAAAGTGGCTAATATGACAAAAAAGGAAAATGTTGGATATTGGAGGGGATGTGGGAAAACTGGCATACTGATGCATTGTTGGTGGAGTTGTAAACTAATCTAACCATTCTGAAGAGGAATTTGGAATTATGCCCAAAGGGCTATAAAACTATGTATACCCTTTGATCCAGCAATGCCACTGCTAGGTCTATATCACAAAGATATACAAAAAAAGGGAAAAGGACCTATTTGTACAAAAATATTTATAGCAGCTCTTTTTGTGGAAACTAAGAAATGGACATTGAATGGATGTCCATCAATTTGGGAATGGCTAAACAAGCTGTGATATGTGATTGTAATGGAACATATTGTGCTATAAGATATGACAAGCAGGATGAATTCAGAAAAAACTGAAAAGACTAACATGAACTGATGCATAGTGAAGTGAACAGCACCAAAAGAACACTGTACACAGTAATAGCAATTCTGTTCAATGAAGAACTATGAATGACTTAGCTATTCTCAGCAATTAAATGATCCAAGACAATCCCAAAGGACTAATGAGACTATCCACCTCCAGAGAAAGAACTCATATTGATTTAATACAGACTGAAGCATGCTATTTTTAACTTTGTTTCTTTCATTTTTTTCTTTTATTTGAGTCTTTTTATACAAAATGTTTTATTATGTTTTATATGAAAATATTTCATATAATTGCACATGTATAACCTATATCTTATTGCTTATCATCTCAGGAAGGGGGAAGGGAAGGAAGAGAGAGACACACAGAATTTGGCACTCAAAACTTTAAATAAAAATGTTTTCAAAAAAGAACAAAATAAAAACTCTCTGTGACTTTTAAAAAAAAAAAGCATAATTGGCCAAATGGAAGAAGATGTTCAAAAATTCACTGAAGAAAAAAACTTCTTAAAAAGTACAATTGGATGGTCAAATGGAAAGGGAGGAACAAAAGCTCACTGAAGAAAATAATTCCTTAAAAATTGGAATTGGGCAAATGGAGGTTAATGATTTTTTGAGACATCAACAAACAATAAAACAAAATCAAAAGAAAGAACAAATAAAAGAAAATGTAAACTATCTCATTGGAAAAACAGTTGACCTGGAAAATAAATCCTGGGGAGATAATTTTTAAAATATTGGACTACCTGAAAGCTGTGATCACAAAAAGAGCCTAGACATCATCTTTCAAGAAATTATCAAGGAAAACTGACCTGATATTCCAGAACTAGGGGGTAAAGTAGAAATTGAAAGAATCCACCAATCACCTCCTGAAAGAGATCCCAAAATGAAAACTCCCAGGAATATTATAGCCAAATTCCAGAGCTCTGAGGTCAAGGAGAAAATACTGCAAGCATCCAGAAAGAAACAATTCAATATTGTGAAGCCACAGAAAGGATAACACAAGATTTAGCAGCTTATACATTAAAGGATTGAAGGGTGCAGAATATGATATTCCATAAGACAAAGGAGCTAGGAATATAATCAAGAATTACGTACCCAACAAAACTGAGTATAATCCTTCAGAGGGAAAATAGATATTCAATGAAATGGAGGACTTTCAAACATTCTGGATGAAAACATCAGAGATGAACAGAAAATTTGACTTTCAAATATAAAACTCAAGAGAACCATAAAAAGGGAACTGAAATGGTCTGAAAGGGAAATCATAAGGGACTCAACAAGGTTAAACTGTTTACATTCCTACATGGGACGATGATACTTCTTAACTCATAAGAACCTCCTCATTACTAGGGTAGTAAGAAGGAGTATACATACACACAGGGAACATGTGTGAGTTGAATATAATGGAGTGATATCTAAAAATAAAATTAAGTGGTGAGAAAAAGTAATGCACTGGGAGAAAGAGAAAAGGAGGGGTAGAATGGAGTAAATTATCTCACACAAAAGAGGCCCAAAAGAGATTTTACAGTAGAAGGGAAGATGTGGGAGGTGGTAAGGAACATTTGAATCTTACTCTCATGAGAATTGGCTCAAAGAGGGAATAACATACACACTCAGTGGTGTATAAAAATCTATCTCACCCTACAGGAAAGTAGGAGGGGAAGAGGATAAAAGGGGGGGGGGTGGTAATAGAAGGAAAGGTATATTGGGGGAGGCAGTAGTCAGAAGCAAAACACTTTTGGGGTAGAACAGAGTAAAAAAAGAGAATAGAATAAACAAAAGGAAAATAGGATGGAGTGAAATACAGTTATCAATCATAACTGAGAAAAAAAAAATTTGCAGCAACTTTCTGTAATTAAGGCCTCATTTCTCAAATATATAGAGAACTGAGTCAAATTTATAAAAATAAGAGCCATTTCCCAAATGATAAATGGTCAAAAGATATGAACAAGAGTTTTCAGATGAAGTAATCAAAGTTATCTATGGGCATATGAAGAAGTGCTCTAAAGCCCTTTTGATTAGAGAATTACAAATTAAAACAACTTGGAGGTACCACCTCACACCTATCAGATTGGCTAATATGACAAAACAGGAAAATGATCAATGTTAGAGAGTATGCGGGAAAATTGGGACACTAATGCACTGTTGATGGAGTTGTAAATTGATCCAACCATTCTGGAGAGCAATTTGGAACTATGCCCAAAGAGCTAAAAAACCATGCACATACCCCTTGACCCAGCAATACTACTACTAGGTATGCATCCCAAAGAGATAAAAAGAAAAGGAAAAGGACTTATATGTATAGAAATATTTATAGCAGCTCTTTTCTGGTGGCAAGGAATTGGAAATTGAGGGGATGCCCATCAATTAGGGAATGGCTGAACAACTTGTGGTATATGATTATGATGGAATATTCTTTTGCCATAAGAAATTATGAGCAGGATACTCTCAGAAAAACCTGGAAAAAACTTACATGAACTGATGCAAAGTGAAATGAGCAGAATCAGGAGGACATTATTCATAGTAATAGTGACATTGTACAACAAAGAACTGTGAATGACTTAACTATTCTGATCAATGCAACAATCCAAGACAACTCTGAAGGACTTAGGATGAAAAATGCTATCCATCCCCAGAGAAAGAACTGATGGAGTCTGAATACAGATCAAAGCATACTTTTTTTAACTTTATTTTTCTTGGGTTTTTTCTTTTCTGGTCTGTTTTCTTCTACAAGATGACTAATATGAAAATATGTTTTGTATGACTGTACATCTATAACCTATATCAAATTACTTGCTTTTTCAATCATGGAGCAAGAAAGAGAGGGAGGGAATTTGGAATTTAGAATTTAAAAAAACAAATGTTAAAAATTGTTTTTACATGTAATTGGGGAAAAATAAAATACTGAAGAAAAAAGATAAAGAATTAAATATCAATACTTAATATATAGGTGTCAAATATCCTAGCAACTAAGTTTTTGAAGTAAAAATTAGCCAAATTACAGTAAAAAAATTGTGTTGATAAATACAACTAGGAGTTTTTTTATTAATATAACATAAACAATTAGCTAGTCTTATTTAAAAAACAAATTGTCAATATCAGAAAATTAAAAATAAATTTACCATCAACAAGCATGTATTTAGCACTTACTTTGTGCCAGGCACTGTGCTAAACTAAGGATACAAAGAAATGCAAAAACAGTCCCTGCTCTCAAGGCACTCATGCATATTTTAATGATTGTGTCAACATGCAATAAACTATGTATAAACAAGATATACACAGGGTAAATTAGAGGTCATCTCAGATGGAAAGTATTAACAGTTGTTGGGGAGAAATGGTCCTTTTTCCTGAAGGTAGGATTTGAGCTGAGTACTGGAGGATGCCACAGAGGTAGAGACAAGGAGGGATAGTATTCCAGGCATGGTGGGTATCCAGTGTCATGTGTGAGAAACAGTGAGAAATCCAATGTCTCTAAATCACATATTATATGAAAAGGATTCAGCATAAGAATAAGAAAGGCAGTAAAGGATCAAGATGTGAAGGGCTTTAAAAGTCAAAGGATTTTATACATGATCCTGGAGGTAATGGAAAGCCACCGGATTTTGACTAGGGCATGATATAGTCAGACCTGCTTATTAGGAAGCTCAATTTCACCTCTCAGTAGAAGATAGATTTGAGTGTGGAGAGAAATAAGGCAGGGAGACCACCTAGTAAGCTATCACAATAGTCCAGGCTTGAGGTGAACGAGAGTCTGCACGAAGGTGGTGGCAGTGTCAGAGAAGAGAAGGGATCATACACAAGATATGCTTGACAACAGATTGGATATGTGAGGTCAGTAACACTGAGAAGTCAGGGATGACACCTACATTGTGAGCCTGGATGACTGGGAAGATAGGTAGTGCTCTTGGCAGCTATAGAGAAATTTGAAACAGGAAGAGTTTAGGGAAGGTAATGAGTTCTGTTTTTGACATGTTGAGTCTGTGGGTCATCTAGTTCAAGATGTTCAGTAGACTACTGAGGATTCAAGACTGGAGATCAGGATAGAGGTTAGGGCTGTATAAATGGATTTGAAAATCATCTGCATAGAGAAAATCAACTGCATAGAGATAATCATTGAATCTAAGCTGATGAGTTCACCAAATGAAATAGTATAGAAGGAGAAAAGAAGAGGGCCCAGGACACAGCTTTGGGAGACACTTACAGTAAATGGACATGACCTGGATGAAGATCTAGCAAAGGAAGCTGAGAAGGAGAAGTTAAGACAGGGAGGAGGAGACAGGAGAGATCAGTGCTATAAAAACCTAGAGAGGAGACAGTATTGAGAAGAGAGTTATCAGCACCATCAAAGATTGCAGAGAGGTCAAGAAGAATATGGATTGAATAAAGATCATTAGATTTGGCATTCAAGAGATCATTGGTAGAAGAGAGCAGTTTCAGTTGAATGATGATGTCAGAAGCTTGTCTGCAGAAAGTTTAGAAGAGAAAAGAAAGAAAGCAAAAGTGCCAACTGTAGATGACTTTCTCAAGCTTAATCATGAAAGGAAGGAGAAACGTAGGTTGATAACTAGTTGTGATAACTGAATCATCATGAACCTGCATGTGCCTACTGCACTTCTAGCTGGGGAGGGATAGGGAAACCCAGTCTCAAAAAAAAAATTTAAATAGGTGAATACTTATAAAAATATATACTATTCAGATAATCAGAACAAGAAATACAGAATTTAAATAATTTAATCTCAGAAAATAAATTAATTCCCAAAGGAAAAAAACAGCTAGGACTGAACAGATGTACAACAGTATTATATCAAACAAGCAAAGAAAAATTACCTATAATTTTGCCTATTGTTTTCAAAAATAGGGAAAAGTGTCATCCTACGAAAGTCTTTCTATGAGCCAAATATAGTACCAATACCTAAACCAGAAAGAGATGGATAAGAAAAACAAAAATTTACTCAAAATCCTAATGAATATTGATGCAAAAATATCAAATAAATTTTTAGTAAAGACACTACAGCAACATGTTTTGAAAAAACAATGTGCTATAGGCAAGTTGGATTTATACCAAGAACATAGAGTTGGTTCAATATTAGTCAAACTATAAGCATAATAGACCACATTATTATTTCAGTAGGTTGAGGAGTTTTTGTCAAAATATAAATTAAATTAAAATCGCTAAAAAGAATATGAATAAATGAACCTTTCTTTAATATACATGAGTACACATATATTTGTATATGTGTGATATAGTCAGACCTGCTTATTAGGAAGATCAATTTGACCTTTCAGTAGAAGATAGATTTGAGTGGGGAGAGACAAGAGACAGGGAGACCAACTAGTAAACTATCATAATAGGACAGGCTCAGAGTAGCAGCAGCCCCAACAGGAGTAGCAGCAGTAACAATAGTAGGAATAGTAGCAGCAGCAGCAGTAGTAGTAGTAACAGCAGCAACAGCAGTAGCAGCAACAGCAGAAGTAGCAGCAGCAGTAATAATAGTAGTAAGAGTAGCAGTA